>NC_056732.1:496349236-496466736 GCF_019279795.1 Protopterus annectens
ATTGTGTATATGTTTAGAACATGTCACAGGGGACCCAGCTCCTGCAGATGTGGTTCTGACGTGTATGCATGTATGTGCGTGAAAGTGTTGTAGGGCCTCTAGTGGGAAGGTTGTATACTGTCAATGCCCCAAGTAATGGATGAATCCACTCTGAGGAATGGCATTGGCACCAACAGTTGTTGGCATCTGCATGTGTAGCCACTCCAAGCTGCACAAGGCACACCACTGGCAGAGGTGTGAAGGAGATAGTGATGTATGAACATGAACACTGAACAGTGGAAGCAGATAAATGACAGCCACAGGAATGGACCATACAAGCACTAGGTGCCTGTCCAACACACTAGTCAGGTGATGCAGGGTGTTTAAAGCCCACACATATGTCATTACTCAGGCTGTGCATTACAGTTATCATGTCTTCCATGGCAGTGATGACATCCACCTGTGCTTGCACAACTACTTTACACATCAGTTATGCAATACCCATTGGGCCATCATTGTCAAGTAAAGACCAGGAGGCATGGTGACGATGGCCACCAGCCTACTGCTTTGGACACCTGTCCCCATACTCTGTGGAAGTGCCATCACTCACTGCAGGTGCATAATAAGGAGATGAGGGTGGTCTCTGAGTAGGGCTACCAGGCATGACTTGTCATTCCATGAGGTGTGTAGAACTGAGTGTGAGTTCCACAAGCAACAGAGCTGTGTTATTGGATGTGGGTGGTGGTGGTATTGTGCCCTTTATGGTCACCATTGCTGACAGTGGTGCTGTGCCCTCAGACTGTGGCCCTGTAAGTGACCAATGTAGCAGTAACATCTGTCATGCCATTTCATGGTTGAGGACCCCATAGCAGGTATTTAAAACACATGTGAACAGTAATAATATGTGACAATCTTATCTTCCTGTTGAACACTAATGACACCTATAACAGCTATGCAAAAAATGTAAGCAAATGGACCTTGCATGGTATGCCTTCATGAATGAATCCCAGAAGTGCCTGTAGAGGATATATGGTGATGTTGAGCCTCTCTGAGCTTGTAGTACAATGTGTTCCCTAAACAGTGCTACTGACATAAAGAAATACTAACCTAGCCCATTCCCTAGAAAGCCATGAGATGGTGTATCCTGTTCAGTTCCAAGATCCAGGCTTCTATCAGGTATTGTGATCCTTTCAATTTCCTCAGACAGTGAAAACAGAAACTGTGGTGTTAGGGTGGTCTGTGATGGAAGGCCAAATACCCATAGTTATCCTCTTCTGTGAAGTGATATGGGCCTTCTTGTGGACATGCAGGATCATATTAATAACTCTGTGACAAATCTGATGGGCCACTCTTTTCTGGCCACCAACCACATTCGCATTCACCACCAGCCGATGTCACACATGGGCATAGAAAGCATGATTGCTCTTATCTATATCCAGTATGTGCTATCTTTGCTCACAGAGGGCCTTCAGTATAATATAATTCTTTGTCTAAGTAAACTTTTATAGGCATGCCCTATCCTTTGGCACCATGTATCCTGTAAATGTGAATACATAGTATATGCAACAACATCTATAGTGATTACATGCTAATTTGGCAGCTGCGCCATCAGATTCCCATAGTGGTCCCGTAGGGGCAGCATGGGGATGGACTTTGTTGTGACATGCACCCTTTCAACAGGCAACGCTTACCTGAGCCTAATAAAGCATGTCTGTCATGTGCTTTAAATATTCACCTTCACCCAGTATCAGTTATCTAATGTGACATTCCTATCTTAGCTTTTCCAACATTTTCTTTATGTGTTTCACTGATGCAGATGCTGTGTGTTGCAACACGATCCTCTGTCTAAGTTGCATACCAGCGGTTATAGTGCACCTCACAAATTCCCATAACCAGTACCTTGGTGGTCTACTATCCAATCTCAATAATTATTGTAACCCTCCCTGTGCTAGCCACATCACTATCAGCAAATGGCTATGGCCCCACCATTCTAAAACAAATAAGTATTACAGTTATCCAGTTAATTTTCCCACCTACCTATGGCTTGTGTAACCTTATGCCACCAGACATGCCACACCCCTGTAGTTTGTAGAGCACTGTGGTTATTTACTCTAGTGCTTCTTCACAACTCCATCTGTACCTCATCTCTCTTTTCAGCAGGTAGATGTTGAACAACCTCCCTCGTTCATCAGTAATAGGTGCTATGGTTATGGAGTCATTCTCACTACTTGCCACTGGCTTGTGTACCCTCGCCACAGCAGATGTGAAATGGTCCATTCCTTTGTAGACTGATAGCAATATCCAAAACTTGTGGTCCACCCATTATTTCTATAAAATTTGGTAATGAGATGAATACCACAATGGCTGCAGCTGGTTTTATCATGCAGTCTCAAGACACATAGTGTGGCAATTATGTTAATAAGGCAATTTAGAGTAAATGCCTTTGAACTGCACATTTAACAGTATGTTCTGATCATACCCATCAACTGTACAGATTTTCACAGAATGTCAAGATTTTTGCCTCATATTTTGTTCTGATTCTCATAAAATTGTGTTTTTCTGGCAAATCATCAGCAAATCATTGAGGATTGAAGTCAGGAAATAATGACAGACATTTGAGTTTCCGACTTCATACTCTTCAGAAAATCCATGCTAATGCAAAACCTGCTATTCTACCAACTTTCTAAGACTGTAAGAGTAACATTTAAAAAGTGTCACTATTTTGGGCCTTTGTCCCCCATTATTTATGGCTTTGTCCAGATTTCTTGCTCTAAGAGGTTGAGAGGTATGGTTCTGGTCCTAGACTGCACAATGAGGCTTTTTCCTGCCATACACAGGTACAGAACACTGGAAAGCTGTCTGACTATGCTCAGCCAAGTCCATGACCTCCTCAAAGCTGCAGTTTCATTCTCAGTCTCGCAGCATCTAGGGGCACTGTGCCACAACCATGGACATTGATGTTGTTTGTATGGGGCTGCTACCTTCAGGCCACCTAAATTTCCTCCACCAGCCTGTCATCAGGGTTGTTAACATATGACTCTTATGAGGGCATTAGGCTGTATCATGCTGTGATGCTGCCCATCAATGTATGCCATGTGATAATTAAAAAAGCAAAATGAATTTCCTACCATTTTCCTCTAGATTGCCAGCTGTGACTTGGCCGTAGCTTCTGAAGGTGTTGAGTGTTGGAGGATGCCTGAACTGTACAAGAAATAAACTAAATTAAACCTTTCAATACTTTCTACAGAGGGACAACTAGGAAAGCATGCTGGAGCACCCCTATGAGGGTCTCAGATTAAAGAGGATACCTGGCACTGCCTTGTCATGGGCATCATTCACTCTGGTGAACGGTGTTAGAATAAATAGAGCAACCTAAAGATGTACTACCATGACCTTCTTAACCAATGGGAAGAGGAAGTTAGAGACAGTGAACCACAGTTCTACAGTAAGTATTAGTGTCTAGCAATTTCTTGTATTTAGGGAGTCTTGTTCATGTAGATTCGGAACTTGTGGTTTATGGACATCTTTTTTTCTGTATTTAGCACAGTGTGAAATAGAGGACAATTGACTGACTTGTCAGAGGCTTCAGGCAAGACATCACAGTACATACTGATGATATAGTTTCATATTTTTTACAGATCTGCTTCATATTCCATGACTGTATTGATGCTAATTACATTAGCCATTACATACAGCTTTGCTATTCTCTTATGTCTCACATACCTGTTCAATTCAGGCTGAGCTGCTCTAATATCCATCCTACTGCCAGACATTCCCACAGGTGGCACAGTGATGCTGAATGGTCTGACAGTGGGTGTTCTACTGCTATCCCAAGTGTCATCATCTTCTCTGGACTTCATTCTTTGCCTTTATTAAATGCCACGTCCATGGTCTTAACCCTGTTGTTACTACAACTCACCATTATCAGTCTGATAAACCTTACTTTTCAACTACCTATTTCATTCCCCTTGCCTGTGATAGTTACACCTGGCATACCTTGAGTATGAATCTGACAGGCTGCCAATTGATGTGTCATGGTGGCTGCCCTATGGTATGTTATTGCTACCAGCTGTCAGTGTCCCATGTTTATTATAATAGGACATCTATGTTGGTGTCTCCAAACCATAGTCACCATGGTGCCATGCAGGGTACTGTTTGCTAGGCTGTTTCTTCTGCCCCATGGGCTGTCAATGTCAGGCTCCTGAGATTATTTAGCTCAGCTGCTTAACTGCTTCCCGGTGGTCATACTCTGCAACTCATGCACTGTTCACATGCCCTGAATTTCAGGGGACTGTTTAGATGGTATTTAATCTTGATCCCATTGGAATGCATAGTGCTGTACTGCCTCTTTATCTTGCCTCTGAATTGATTTTTGTTTGCCATGGCACAGTTAACATTATTTTCCTCTTCCATGTACTGTGCAGTCATCCAGCATACCATTTTGTTTCTCTCTCTTTATTACTTAGTTTTAGTTTGATTTTGCTGTTTTCTTTCCCTCCATTTGCTTTCATATTTTATGCAGCTAACACACCATGTTTCTGCATTGTAACCCCATTCTGGATCCCCAGCTGTCTCTGGCCCAGCCCCTCTGCTGGGTGATGTTAATCATTCAACTGAGGAGTGAATTGAAGGGTTCTCTGGTCTCCAATTTTGGACTGGCTCCTGTGGGTGGTATAGGGTCATCTCAAGAGCACTGGTTGATCCTGGTATGTCACCCAATAGGAGTTGGAAGGCCTGGTGTTGATCTTGTTGGAAAGGTGACATGATACCTACATTGGCTCACTGGAGCATATGTTCATGTGATGGCAAATATACACAGGTAGCTGGCCCTGACCAGTAGGCAAACAGTGGCTAGAACCAGAAATGTGTAGTTTTGGAGGTCAGTGACCTCAGGTAAGGTGAAGCACTGTACACTATGTCAGTCATATGGCACGTTACCCTTTCCCCTTCATAGTATTCCCTGTACTTGTATGTCAATTCTCTCCCCAGTTTTACTCCACTTTGCCATCACCAATTATCCTTCCTTTGTCTCTCTCTTATGTTCTCTACCCCCATTTGTTTCAGCACAACCCTTGTTTTTGACTTTGTATTTTGTACTTGTCTGCCCCTGCTGCCAGTCTATACCCTCTTTCCTGCCAATCCCTTTGCCTTGCTACCTTTACCCTTGCCCATTTTTTCATAATTTCAAATAGGGTAATCTGCCCCCCCCAAAAAATACTTTTGTTTCCTCACTCTGATACCACTTTTCCTTTCCACATGCCATTCAGTGTAACCCTCCGCTTACTTTTTCCTCCTGTCCTATATATTCACTTCTCATATAATAGCAGAAGAGAGTTTGCTGCCTAGGCATTAGCTGGATTATCAATTGTTCTCATTGCAGTGCATCATTGCTCGTGTGAATGTGTGTCATTCTGAGCATGCTGCATGCAGTCTACTGGGTTCATGAGCTCATGTGACCTCTGCTGTACTGTCCTCATCATGTGTCCTGTTGAGATTTTTTTGATAGAGAATTTCTTACTTATTTTGACCCCATGGCATAACATCGCCCATACTGCATGGTTAATCATCTTAAGGCTACATTGAACTATTAATCTGCACTACTTGGTCCTTACATGGCCACACAAGAGATGTTTCTGAAGGCAGCATATGTTTTGTGAAATGCAAATTTATGTAATACACAATATTTTAAGATAATATTGTGTGTTTCTCTCTATGGCTGTGCTACACTCTAGCCCAGTGGTTAGTGGTGATGCCTCACAGTTTTTTTTTTCTTTTTTTTTTAACCCAGTAACCCAGTTCAGTTCTTGAACAGGGTACATTCCATCCTTTTTCTGCGTAAGTTTTCACCACTTGCTCTGATATTGTTCTTCTTCCCAAAGTCTCAGCGAATGTAAAATGGTTTCCTAAATGCTTTTATGTGTGTGTGAGTCTGTTTGTGTGTCACAGAGATCACAAGCATGAGTGTACATGTGCATGTGTGAAAGTGCATGTTTGAGTGCTTGAGTGTGCATGCATATGCCTGTGTGTGTGTGTGTGTGTGTGTGTGTGTGTGTGTGTGTGTGTGTGTGTGTGTGTGTGTGTGTGTGTGTGTGTGTGTGTGTGTGTGTGCGTGTGTGTGTGTGTGTTAGAAAGAAAAAGAGTGCTGTGCCTAGCAATTGCTGTCCTACAACCCTAAAACTGGAATTGGATAAAGCAGATAAATTTGAGAATAACTGAAGGGATGAATGGATAAATTATGTATTCATGTAACTATGGCATGCATTGACTGCTCACCAGATGGCTTCATGACTAGACATGGTGATAATGATCAGTACAACATAATTATCAAGAGCAATTGTGAATAATGCAGTACCGTACAAATACCAACTGTGATCATGGGGGTATTAGAAAACAACTTTTCAGTGTTAGTGGCTCAACAGGTAGCACATGTGCCCTTCATGCTGAAAAATCAGAAGACCATGGTATCTGTTCCCACACCAAGTTTTTGCATTAATTTTCCATTGCTGACACTGCAGTGCAGCATAAGGGGGTGCACTCCTTAATGTTCTGTCCTTTGGATAAGATGTTAAACTGAGGCCCCATCTGCTCGAGTTAGGTGGATATAAAACATGCCACAGAACTTATCAAAAAAGAATAGAGGGATTTTTTGGTATTTTGGCCAAATTTCCCCTTGTTAGTATGAATACCAAATTGGTCTCACCTCTAAAATGGCCACTGGCTTAGTGGAAATAACTTAGATAACAAAAGAGTTAAAGTAAAAGAAAAAGTGGCCTAGGTGGGACTAGACTGGACAACAAAAGAGTTGAAAAAATAGATAGGTGAGACTAACTTGGACAACAAATGAGTAAACCTCATCACACAGAAAAGAATGCACAATACAGATTCCCAATGCGATTTAATTTGATTATAGAAAGTGTGCTAGTGGTACTAATTATGCAGTTCTGTACATCTACGTTCTAAAATTGAATTGCTATTACTGCGGTACAGTGAGCAGCTTGTACATCTCCAGAAACATTAAGTAGAACTGAGCAGAGTATACACACAGAGAAAAGCACTAGAAATATTATATTGTATAATTCCTGACTCTGAAAGGTTCATATTTTAAAACCGGATAGGGTAGAGTGTGGTAAGAAATCCAATTCAAATTCCATTAGAATTAAAGGATTCTGTTAAGTTATAACTATGGCAGGTCAGGGCAGGATTCACAAACCCTGGCCACAACTGTATGGAGCTGTTATGTATTAGTAAAAAACACCTAACATAGTTGTACGCAATATGGAGTAGGTATGGAAACAGGGTCCCTTACTACCTTTTATCACTCATAAATATATGTCATAGAGCATACTGTGTATGAGAAGCTGAAATACATACTGACGAAAGTGCAGATTATCCAAAGCAGAGATATACTAGATAATGCCTAATGTTCGTCTAAAATGTATGCTGTCCTTAGCAGAACATGGGTGACACTTGCATCAGTATACAGAGACAAAGATCCCAAGGAATTATTTATAAATATACAGCCACATCTGACATTATGCCAGTAAGCATTTTGAACACAGCAGCTGAGTGTGAAAACTATACCCTTTTGTACCCCACATATTGCCATGTTGCTGAGTGCCAGTCAGTGGTAGCTTATGCTAAAACAGATTTCTTCATTCGCATGCAATGCAAATGGCAGTTGCGCTATGGCCAAAGCTACAGATGCAGGAGCAGTTAAGAATCTCTTCTGCCCATAACACCAGAGCTCTGAATACCATTAGTATGCTGCTATCAGCTATTATAAGGATACGGTAGTAATTAATAAATAATAAAATAATGATGAAATAGTAACTAAACAAGATACACCACAAGAGCACTTCCTTCAAAAACGAATATCCTTTATTCCAGATAGTAACATACACAAGAATGAGCGCTTTCGCGTGCTTCTTGCACACTTCTTCAGATATAAATTACCCTATCTATCCTTGCTCTTTTTATACCTACCAATGCTTCCAATTAAACTGTAAACAATTACACAATTTAACAATTGAGTAGTTAACAGTAAAGATTTCCACTTTTTTCTAAAAGAATCCATGCTATACATTTGACTTCTGTCACGGATACTATAAATATCTTGTAGTTTCCATTTTTTTTTTTTTTTTTGCGGTGTTATTTCTTCAGCAAGTAATAATAATAATCAAAAGGTATCTTCTGAAGAAACAAAGTGAATAGGCTTATGGTAAAAACATCAATATTGATGAACATATGTTCACTGATAGCAAAAACTTTAAAAACACTTGTTGCTCTAACAAATTTAAATAATTAAAATATATACATTAAAAACGCTGATTATACTTAGAATGTATTTCATGCACAATAATATCAAATAGAAACTTCCTCCTAAATTATATAAAGGATTAGATAATAAATAGTAAACAACTAGATGCGAGAGCACCTAGAATACAACTGAGTTTCTATGTAATGACTAATTACTGACTTCTTATCCCGGATTCCGTTGTGAAGTCAGAAATTTTACTTTTTGTCTCAAAACCTATATAGAATCTACAATACATGTGTCTTCACTAACTGTCATGGTCATTGATAAGTTTCATCTAGCTTGTACTAAAGTATGTCCTATTGTATACTCCATGTTAAAATAGCACATCTAAAATTTGAAATTTAAAACTTTGCCGCATAAAACATAGCAAAAACATGACTCAAAAGTTCCCTTGCATGTACCGTACCGATACGGTAGTAATATATGAAATGCAAGTGCTATGTGTGTCATTTATATTTTTATATTTTTATTTATGTTTGCATCCATATACATATGTATTTATATATATATATATATATATATATATATATATATATATATATATGTTTTTTATATATATATACTGACACTTTTAAACACATCCACTCATATCCACAAGAATTGAAATTTTAGATAAATGCTACCATCTAGTGGTGAATTTAGATATATGAATTAATTGAATGAAAAACTTTTTTGGTGCCTTTTTCTATATTTAAATGAAAAGAAATGTCATTAATTAAGTCTGATGGAGGGTTTTGAAGTAGCCCGAAAGTGCTTACTGATCTGAATAGCTGTTGCTTCAATAAAGATCGTGAATTTGAAGAGCTGTGGTGGTACCTGGCATATTTCTTTGGATATTTCTACATTTTGTTGTTGACGCTGCAGGTACCTTTGTCCTTTTAACTACTTATTGGATTTTCTGACTACATCCAAGTTAAGTGTTACAGATAATGAGTCTTGGTGACTTCTCCGGCATCAACTTTTCATTGAATGCAGCAAATATCTATATCTATCTGTCTAAAACAATCATGTGCACACATGCATGCATATATTTATATATATATATATATATATATATATATATATATATATACATATATATATATATATATATATATGTGTGTGTGTGTGTGTGTGTATATATATATATAGATATATATAGATATATATATATATATATATATATATATATATATATATATATATATATAGATGGGATCCGGACACATGCTTGACTAGCATATGTCCGAATCACAAAACACCGAACACACATACACGAAAGCGCTTAACATCGACAAGCACTTCCGTGTATGTGCGCCTGTCGGACTACAGTGCAGGTAAAGGAAAATTCCCTTTTCCTCATTGTAGTGCGATCTCGGAGTGAGAATATTAAAGTGGGGGGGGGGGGGTGCAGGGGGGCAAAGCCCCCCTGCAGAAACATAGATTTTTTTTTTGAACTACACATACATGGAAGTGCTTTTCGATGTTAAGCGCTTTCATGTATGTGTGTTCAATGTTTTGTGATTCAGGCATATGATAGTCGAGCATGTGTCCTAGATCCATATAGATATATGTATACACGTAGTGTTCTAACATATGTGGTGACGTGTTCCATAAGGACTGTACTGGGTGTTTAGAGCATATGGTACTAGATAGCTACAGAATCTAGATAGTTCTATATATTCTTTTTTTAATTTGTTTGCAGCACTTGCAACTCTCAGCTTATAATGCTCAAATGATATACTATTTCTCAGATAAAGATGATCCCATGGATTTAATAAAATCCGTGTAGGAATAGTGTTATTCCTACATGGAGTGAATGGTGTCTGTATCCACACCTCCTTCTCGGCAGAGCGCCTTGCATATTAATGAAGGTGTGCTACTGAGGGGGAGCCGTGTACATGGATACTGAATCAGTGCTAAGAGGTGTGTTACAGTACTCACAGATCTGTAACATGCCCCTGCACTCTCAAAGTAATGTACGGCACTTTACAATAAAAAAGTGTCCTCGGCCACTTAAATTATGAATGGGAAGTGAATGTCATGCAGGAGGTGTGTTAAAGATACTGTAACACACCCCCTGCATTGTGAAAGTGCCATACAGCACTTTACAATAAAGAAAGTGCCCTTGGACACTTAAATGATGAATGGAAAGTGAATGTCATGTAGTGAGTGTGGTACAGTTACTGTCCAGGGTCATGGCTGATCTCACTGTTAAGAACCATGATGACAGACTGCTGCAAGGCCAGTACCAAGGCCCACAATACAAGTCTGAGGCCTGGGACTGTCTGGCACATGTACTCACTAATGCCATTGGCATACCCTGCACTGGAGAGCAGGTCCATCACCATTATGATGACCTAAAACAGAGGAAGGGGGTTCTCTTGGCCCAATGGATCCAAGATGCTCGGGACCGGAATGCCCCAGAAGTTTGTAGGTATATCAAGTGTTTATCAAACTTTAGTATAAATATCTGATAGACAGGTATACATAATAGCGTGTTTTCCCCACACAACTGCATTGGAGAGTTCTCGTAACATTGAGGCCCATGCTGAATAACTGGTGAGAGTATGCCGACAGTGTGGTGAGTACAGATGTAACTTCCAATATATACATAGTCCAATAAATAAGAAAGTGTAATTGTTTACTGTCATTAGGTTTAGTGTGCTCTGAGTGTACTGAATAATGTGTTGTTAGACCAACATTGATATAAGTGACTAATGCCAGGTACTGTGTAATACAGATGAAAGCAGCAAACAATCTACTATTGATGAAAGGAAACCAGTACTGCAGTAATACTGTGTAGGAATTAATCTGTCAATAAAGTATACTGTGCTTGCTACTCTGAAAGTAATAAATGACATACATTCATCATCTACAGGATATGCAGTACAACTGAATTTAGAATTTTTAATGTAATACTGTGTCATGTCACCCTAAATAAAGCTTATTCCAACAAACTGTTGTGTTTAATCTGGTCTGTTGTTGAAGAAATACAAGTGCACAGGTGCTACATAGCAAATATAGCTATGAGAGTATGGAGTCACTGAGGTTTGTCTGCTTATCAGCTGTTATGCCAAACTGTACATGTGGAGCTGTAAAACAACATACAAGGAAAATTGATATATGTTCTGCACTAAGATCTGAACCTTGAATAGTAATGTGTAAATGTATTATAGTGTGTTCCCTGCAGCATTGTCTTGTTAACCTTTATATTTCAACTACATGTATTTCTGAATGTAGGTATGCTAATGCAGGCAAGTATGAGACTGTAATAGGTGGAGACTGCAAATATATGATGTGCAAATGTACATGGGTCAGGTATGCAACCCAGCACCCTGCTATGGTCTGGACAGATCACACATGCTCACATCCACTAAGGGATAAATGTGTACACCTGCATTCAAAGTATCAATACACAGTTCACTATCTATCATGCATATATATTCAACTGTCACTACAGTCTTCTGTGACATTCCACTTATATTACATGGTTAGATTGTGTAACCAAGTGAGTTTTAAGCACAAATCAATCAAACAGCAGAGAGCTGTGCCCCAGTAGTTCAGTGTGATGGGAAATAGATGTTAATTTCTGCACACCCAGACCACGGTTTGAATCCAAGGACTGGTACGAAGATGTGTTCATAGCAGTGGCGGCTGGTGACTTCAAATCAAAGGGGGGCTGCAGGATGGGTGTGGCCAATAAGAAGGGGTGTGGCCAACATGACGGGGTGGAGCTATGGTGCAATGGGATCAATGCTTGACATACTTATTTACATGAAATAAATGCTCAGTCAGTATGGCGCATGCTGAATACTCTACACAGCACACATTGTTACATACACACATTGGTTTGAACACTTACCTCTGCGGTATACTGCAAACAGTACTTCATACTCCATTTCTGCACCTGAGGAGAAGCTGTGGTCTAGAACACATCAGGTCATACTGATTTTCCCACCCCTTTTCACGGAGGCTCAAAAGGGACAGTTTTAAGTTTCCCAAGCAAATAATATTCATGTGACCCCAGCTGGTTCCAAATAAGTGCTTGTAGTCTTTCAGTTGTTCCTGTTAGGGGTTTGCCACATCAGATCTGTTTCCATTGGTTCCTGTCCTCTGCATCTTGCTCTGTCACCACATCACTTCCTCTACCACATCCATAAATCTAACCTTACGAGTCCTTCGTCTTTTCTTCCCTGGCAACTCCATCCTTAGCATCCTTCTCCCAATATACCCAGCATCTTTCTCCCAATATACCCAGCATCCTTCTCCCAATATACCCAGCATCCTTCTCCCAATATACCCAGCATCCTTCTCCCAATATACCCAGCATCATCCCTCCTCAGCACATGTCCAAATCAACACAATCTCATCTTTGGACATGCCTTCCCCCTCTTCTAGAGCCAACAGTAGCCTCCACCCAATTTCTGCCAGCACCCTTTTGGTTAACACAGTACTGGTGGTTGTCATTGTTAACCCGGGCCTCAACCAATCCTGTATCAAAATCTGTATTGTTGTCCCACAAAATTTTGTCAGGAGGTTATATGCGATTCCCTTCCTGATATAACCCTCCCCATTTATCCGGGCTTGGGACCGGCACAAAGAAATGCACTGGCTTATGCATCCCCAGTGGCTGGGTTACATAAGTGCTTGTAGTACTAGTAGTACCAAATAAGTGCCTCTTGTGTTCTTCTGTGTATTGTGTTCCATTACTTATAGATAAAGTCCATCCGTCTCTCTTTATTTTGGGCAAACAAATCAATAACTCTGTGGTTGAAGTTAGTTATACTCCGCATTAACTCCTTTCCTATGGAAAGCATAGCCAAAGCATTCAATCTGTCTTGCCCCATTGTAGAACGAAGAAAAGTTTTAATCCTTTTCAGTGTTGAGAAACACCTTTCTGCCACAGCAGTTGACATTGGTGTGGTGGCTATAATTAACAACACTTTGTAAGTCTGTGAAAACACACTGGTTAAGGAGTTGTCCAACAAGAATTTTAACATCTTGACTGCACTGCCAGCTGCTTTGAAGTCTTCACGTTGATACGCCACTCCAAGTTCTGTTCTAAGTTGTCCCCTCAACAGGAATGGATAGTTGTCCATTGTTCCTGTGAACAGATTTTCTGGAAACTCTCTTATGTATGTTGAAAACTTTCCAGGCAGAAGTAACTGAGAAGCTTGAAGATGGCCAGTTTGTTGAAATCGTGATGATGCCTGGAACTTTACGACATCACATACTTCCTTTGCAGCAACTGGCAAGGTCTCATGCAGTGGTCGGGAAGCTGATGGCCCTCGTCTATGTTTTGACCGGATGTTCTCCGTCTGTAGATACTGCTCTGCAATACCATCAATACCCGATCTAACACTGTCAATTGCATCCAAAAATGTCTGAACATCCTTTTCAACAGCAGTTGCATCTGTGGTACGACACTGAAGTTGCCTGTACAGAATGTCAACATGGGGCATTATACGATGGAAAACAGTAAGCCAAAATTTAAATTCATCATCTTCAACTGATCGCAGTAGCCCATTTGCTTCCAGTATAGTTGCTGCAGCAGATGTAGGACTCTTGTACAAATAATTAAAGCACTCTGCCAGTGACTCCAAGTTCTCATACACTGCATTTACAGTACGGATGTTAAAATTCCACCATGTTCCTGACACTCTTGGCATGCGTCGTGATACTATACTATCCAGAGCAGCTTGTCTTTGAACTGAACGACTGAAAAAGGCTGGAATTCCACCAAGTGTTACAAAAATGTCCTTGCTTCAGTATTCTGTTGTGTGGCTCTTTGCATTACCAGATTAAGTTGGTGGGCATAGCAGTGTACATAGTAGGCATATTTAAACTCTTGTCTTACGATGGCCTGGACCCCATGCTGAATACCACTCATAACAGATGCACCATCATAACTCTGAGCAATCACTTTTTCATGCTGGTCTCCCACTACTTCCTTCAACTGTTGTTTTATCACAACAGCAATATGTTGTGCTGTCTGTCCAAGTGGTGTAAAGTATCCCCAAAACCGTTCCACCACCTGCCCATTGACAACGTAACGGAACACAATAGCCATTTGCCATATCCCAGCAAAATCAGTGGTTTCATCCGCAATTACTGCTATAAATTTTGCAGTACGAATCTCCTTTTTTATTTCTTCTCTGCATACTGTTAGCATGCAGTCCAGGAGTTCATTTTGAATAGTTCTTGATGTTCCTTTGAAAACAGTTGAAGTTGTCACGTGGTCAATCAACTTCTTATCAAACTGGCAGATTAATTCTACCAGAGCCCGGAACATTCCTGGATTCCATGACTCTTCAGACTCATCATGGCCTCTTAAAGCTACTTCTTGTGCACCACACACCTTGATGCATTCTATTAAAATAGACAGAACATAACGGTTGTCATCCACTTTCTTGTTGTGTCTTTCTACTGATAACTGGTGTCCACTACTTAACTGACACCTGATATCCACAGTTCCCAACACTGCTAGACTCATTTGGTTGTCAAAATGTTTAGCAGACTGTTCATGCCTTCTGGACTTTTCTTCCAGTCTCTTCAGGTCATCCATACCCTTTGATGTCCAGGCTTCCTCTCCACCAAACAACAAACATGGGAAGCAGTACAAGCTGTTTGTTTCCTCACAACCATATTTCCAGGTGTGTTTGTCATACACTGACCTGTTGAAGCTGCGTGTGTATGTTCTTGACCTACTTGTACCTGCAGACTCTATCTTCAGATCAGTTGTGGGTCTTCCAGTCCTCTTGATTCTTAACTTCTCATCAAGAGTCAACTCTTTAAAATTAATAGATTTCAGATAGGCCACTGTAACACTCTGCTCACTCTGTTCACTCATTCTGGTTATTGTAGTTGTTGCAACTCTGAAATGAAGATATTGCAGAAATGATTTAAGTGCCACTGTTGTATACATGTAATGATTTACAGTTCAGAAACAGCACTCATTTCATTGACAGTCTGCCACAGCCATGACCTACCAACTATCTGGCTTGGCCTTGCCAGGATTAAAGACTATTAATGCATTTGTGATGCACACACTGCTTACATTGTCTTTGCAGGACTAACAGGGGCAGTCATTTCATTGCCCCCACTCTACTTTCTGCTTTGATCCTTCCAGCATTAAAATATATCTGCTGCACAGAGACCGTAGTCACAGCCTGTATGCATATTGCTTACTCCCTCAGACATAGAGTTTTGCAAAGCCAGAATTACAACACTAAATGGTTATTTCATTCCAACACTGGCGACATGAAAGTCCCCCCCATCCCAACAGCCTACCAAAAGTACCTGGCTCAAAAACCTCTGAAATCAGAAAGCAAAACAGTAATGAACTGCAAATGGCTGCATTAATTTAGTCCATTGCACAGAAATGGTAGTTACAGGCTTGCCCAACAGCAGACTTTACCCAAACAGTCATCTTGCAAAGCCATAACTGACAGTAAACAAGGGCAGTCACCTCAATGAATTCACCAACACCCCCCCTCCCATTACCTAATGAAGTAGCTGCTTTTTACTGGTCAGGATTAAAGTACAAATACTAACAACTGCATTGCATACTTTCATTTTGCTGACAGACTCACTATCACAGCTTGTGTGCATCAGCCAAGCACACATTTAATTTTAAAATTAATTTTACTTACCAGACTTTCTACAATAAAACATGGTTTAACAAAAATTCCTTGACCCATCCCCCAGGGTTGCCAGACATCCCTACTTGGGCGGGACTGTCCCGAGATCAGCAGCCTGATCCCGAGTCCCACCCTGCCGGTTTAAATCCCGGCCAGCCTCCGCTTTGTTTGTTTTTTTTTTTTTTTTTTTTTTGATTGTCCCGTATACCTGGCATACGGGCCAATCAAAAATTGCTAAACACGGAGTTTGTGTTCCGCATTAAACACGAAGCTCCATGTTTAGCGATTTTGATTGGCCCATATGCCGTATACGGGCCAATCAAATCATAAACACGGAGCTACTTGTGTTGAATGCGGAACTGCAATGCATTAAACACGAGAAGCTCCGTGTTTAGTGTAGAGCTACTGAGTGAGCTCACTTCTTTAATGTGGAACTCTGTTCCGCATTAAAGACCTTTTTTTTTTTTTTTTTGGTCTTCAGTTGCCGTGAGAGACCTTCTTCTTTTTTGTCCCTACCTGGGGTGCTGGAAATCTGGCAACCCTACCCCCCCACCACCACACACATACCACTCAGATTTCAGAGCTTCAGCTTCTGGTTGATCTTACTTCAGTGAAATCGACATTACTGTTGAAAATGTAGACAGAACTGCGGCTATTCACACAAGCATTGCCCCCAGCCCAACTCCCTACCCAGAGAAACTGCTTTCAGCCTACAATGTTTAAGCGAAATAAATCACCATGGTTGCATTTCTTTCACATCACAATAGCCAAGAACTTGCACATAATCTTACTTTATTTGCTGGTGTGTCTGTAAACTACAGGCTATTTCATTCATTTCAGGGACCCCCCCCCCAGGCTATTTCTGACAAAAATGATCTAAAATGCCCCAACAGATGTCCTAACCTCCCAAAAGAGACTACTAAAAATGGCAAAAAATATCATACTGTATCATGTTATGTAACCACCATAGTCATGTACAAGCTTCACATGCAGTCATTTCCTTATTTGTATGCACAATATCTTTTAATTTTATTTTCCAGAAAAGGAGGATGCATACAGAGTACCAGTCCCAGACCAATACACATTTCCATTTCACATGTACTGATTCTGAAGTATTCAAGTACCACAGATACTGATTTAAAACACAAGGCATGTGTAGTACACTGCCTGCTTATTTTTAGATAATTCTAATGCAAGCATTCTACCCTAATTGAAAATGTTATGTTATGTTTTTCATTTTCTTATAGTTATAGCTACTCTCAGACAATATACTGGCAAAAAAAAAAAAAAATATATATATATATATATATATATATATATATATATATATATATATATATATATAAATACAATATAGAAGTGCAGTGGTAGTAGTGCTAATGACCCACCCCCTAAAAAATAATTACACTCAGACGTCTTGTTCTGGGAAAATGTTAAGAGTACAACAAAGAAAAATATAACACTGCAGTGCAAGTTTGTTAAGAGGGAAGCACATCAGCTAACTTAGATAAATGTGTCACTGGACTGCTTGCTGTTGCCAAGTTAACCACTGAATATGATCACAAGTACACTAAAACAAACACATGAAATATTAATCCATTAATCCTCAGGGCCTCAGGGCAGGGTAAACACCTGGACTGCCATAAACCCATAAAAGTCAGCATTTTCTGCCTGTTGTAACTACCAATCTATTCAGCCTGTAGACACTCGGTCTCCAACTTCATTTAAGAGTGTGAAATAATTTTATAACTTAAAGCCATTTACTATGTGCTGTAACTACCAAGCTATTTAGCCTGTAGACACTCGGTCTCCAACTTCATTTAAGAGTGTGAAATTTTTATAACTTAAAGCCATTTACTTTGTGCTGCTATTTTTTGGGGAGGGAATAGAATTCCTAGCCTTCTGATCTTCCAGAATCTAATAAGGGTTATTCTGCTCTTAAGTTAAGAGTCTCTCCACACTGCATAATTACTTATCTCTTGTGTATAATTAATCTGCATCCTTTCTGTAAAGTTGGTGCAATCTGAAATGGGTCTTGGGGGAGGGCCAAATGAATGTTTAACTACCTCAGACAGTATTGTTTTGCCAGGTGTAGCCTGAAGCCAGTATGATTCACTGGAGTGTATTAATCCATTGCATTAGTCAATCATTAAAATTTGTTCATCTCCAAGACATTAGCTTAAAATACTTTCAAGTATATATATATATATATATATATATATATATATATATATATATATATATATATATATAATATACACACACACACACACACACACAAAAGTTACCTTGCATTTTGCTACTTTAGGTGCAGAAACCAAGACTGCGAAGTGTGTAAACATTTATTCTTACAGGAAAAAGTACATTTGCTAGCATTCTTTCACTATGCTCAAAACCACAAAAGCTGGTATTTTAAATACACTGCTTCCCTGTTTGCCAACAAGCTATCACTATGAGAGTCCAATCAAAACAAAAATGAAGTGGTAAAGAAAACAATATTTCAATGCCTTGGCTACATGACAGCTTGCTTAATATCTAGATGGGAAGCAAAGGCTGTGATGCATCAAAAAAATAAATTACTTTTAAATACATTACTGGAGTGGAATGCCAGTCAAAATAAAGTATAAAAGACAAGCAGCCAACAAAATGCATTTTCTGAATACACAAAATCAACAGTATAAAAATGACAGAAAACCAGAACATTCTGCAAAAGAAAGGATAGATTAAAAGCCATGACTGTACTTGTGTCTACCTTGGATACTCTAAGTGCTCCTTGCCTGGACACATCTACCTTGGAGGGATACTCTAAACCTGGACACATCTAAAGTCACTACATGGGGGAGTGGGGGTACAAGTATGTCACAATTTGAAACGTCTCTGGCTGATGGCCCCGAGCCCATGACACATTTCATATACTCAACCTCAGAGCAAGAAATCTGGATAAGGCCATAAATAGAAATAGGACAAAGGTCAAAAAAATACAGACAATTTTTAAATGCTGCTCTTACAAACTTAGAAAGTTCAGTAGGTCTTGCTGCATTAGTATGACTTTTCTGTAGGGTATGAAATCTGAAACTCAAAAACACCTGTCAGTGAACTTAACTTAGCATACTAACATCCTATGATATAATAAGCATAAAACAAAATGCAGCAAATATATGGAGCACAAAATGAACATGACTGGAGAAAGAGTAGCTAATGGGCTTTTCATTTAATGCACAGTAGTCCAGAGACAACACTACTAACTTCTCAATGCCAAAGACCAAATGCAGAAAGACCATCATTAAAAATCTAAGTTTTAACCTGGCTGTAGCACAAAATACTGAATGTCACTCTGTAAACATGCTAAAACACTTGATGTCATCAACATCAGTCCAACACTAAAACTTCATAACATGAAGCTGTTATCTCCACTAGCTTACCTATCCTTGGTCAGGTCTAAAATGTGCAAGGTTTAAGCTTGTCAGATATACATTCCCAGAGCTGCAGGCTAATCATTCAATGTTTTCAGTTGAAAATCACTGCCAGAACAGTTTGTATTAGTGTGCAAACAGTGATTCAAGGATTTTGGGCTTTCCAATGTTCTCATATTATGCAGTCCTGGATTTAGTATACATAAGGGTGTGGCAGGAAAATTCCCCACATGCGGAGTGCAAGGGCTTTAGCACCCATGTATTTTTCTCCCTTTCAATTTGGTTGAAGCTTCTTCAAACAGTTTACTTTGTGCAGCTGAAGCTGCAACCAGTGTGGGGTGGGCCCATCTGGACACAGTGCAACCATCTCTTCTAATATAGCAGACTGTGATTTTGTCAAAACCAAAGCTGACTATGACTGCATGAACTTTACAATAAACTGTCAAACATAATGAAAAAAGTTAATGTAGTCTATAGGTCAGGTGCCATTCAGAAAATCTCAAACAGAAAGCACCATGGGAATGTGTCAGACAAAATGATGCATTGCAAAGAAAGAGCAGCCACCATGAAAGCCAGAACAAAGTGAGCTGATGCATGGAACTACTCATTGGCACAGAAAAGAAATAACATAAACAGATAAACCCATTTCAAATTATGTAAAATAGACAGTGAAACTATGCCAGTACCCAGAAATTATCCTGGAAAATGTACATAATAAGGTAAGGGCTGAAGCTGATCAGGTACTACCAAATAAGCAGTGAAACTCAGAACACAGAAAAAAGAACACCTATAATATATTACTTTACAAAAATTGAAGAATAATCCTCGATATCAGAACACCTATAATATATTACTTTACAAAAATTGAAGAATAATCCTCGATATCTGGACTATAGTATTGCAGATGAATCATGTAAAACTAGACTGAAATTGTGCAGTAATATTGCCACCATAATGACAGATGCAACAGCAACTACTGACGACACATTTAATCACTTAACTTCTGAGGATTTTCAGGTCTGTTGCCATAAAACTGTTTGGGATATTTTAGTTCTTTGATTTAAAAGAATATGGCCAGGTTTCATGAACACTTGTGCATCTTACTAAGTACATGTGAGATGATGCAGCAACAGCTGAACAGTTTGAAATTCAGGAAACAGCAGTACATGTTGTGGCCAGCTGCAAAACAAGGGTTAGCAGCAGAATGTGCTAATGATCATATAATCAGACATTCTCTGTGCCAATGAAGCAAAAAATTATGGTGTAGAAATTCAAAAACATAAAACAATCATGAGCATGTCTAACTATGTCCGGGTATACACAAGCACTGAAATGAAACATTTCCCTAAAAGAAAAAAGACCCCTTCAAAAAAATGTCCAGGTACAATATGCAAAAGCACTAAAATTAAACATTTGCACATGTGACCCCTTCAATAACATGTACAAGCACCAAAATCTTCATTACTATGTCCAGGTATACACAAGCACGGAAATGAAATTTACCTAAAAGAAAAAAGACCCCCTCAGTAAAATGTCCAGGTACAATATGCAAAAGCACTAAAATTAAACATTTGCCCATGTGACCCCTTCAATAACATGTACAAGCAAGCACCCAAATGAAACATTCACCCAAGTGACCTCTTCAGAAAAATGCTGAGGTATCCCCAAGCACCAAAACGAAAAGTTTGTCCCTTTCCTTCAATACAATAACAATACAAACACCAAAATGAAACATTCACCCAAGCGACCACTTCAATAACATAACTATAAGCACCAAAATGAAACACTTACCCAAGCAACTCCTTCAGTAAATGTAATAACAAGAACAACAGGTGTAACAAGATTAGTTAGTGACAGAAACTAAATGCATTTGCACTTTGTACACATTACACAACACATATTACAGCTATTTTAAAGTCAACGGATTTGATATATTCAAGTAAGCAAAAGTTTACGACTTAAATTAAATAATTATGGAATGAAATAAATAGTAACGCACCTGTTTTGATTCCAGAACTGCTGAAAGAAGCAGCAATTTGCAAATACATCCACAGTCCTCCTGATTGCCTCGCTCTCTGTGTACTTTAATTTACCAATTTGTCTTGTGCCAAAAATCAAAAAAAAAATGTTTTCAATCAAACTAAATAGCCGGAAAAAAAGGTCACAATGTGATAATCAGGTCCAATGCCGAAAACTGACTGACTGATTCTCGCTCTTTTCCCAGCACATAAAGCCCGGGAAGAGAGCGACAACCAATCAGCAGCATTTGCCCAGAAAGCACGTCATGACGTGCCTGCGGACGTCGCAGTCCGAGCCCCTTCCATATCTATGCGGTTTGTGTCTCAACCGCATAGACTTCTGGGCATCAGAATGATGCCTTCATTGCAAGAATTTAAAAAAAAAAAAAACGCTGTTGCGATTGAAGTGCGCAATGCGCATGCGCGTACGTTCGAGTCGCGGACTCGAAATTTAAAGTGGAAAAAAAGATTTTTTTTTACATTAAAAAAACTAACTAAAGTTCTAAACAACTGAGCTGAGGGGGCTGCAGTCCGGCAGTACGATGCCACGAGCCGCCCCTGGTTCATAGTGACACACAAGTAATCCTGAGTATTTGTAGAAACTGTCAGGTAGTGTTAACAGTATTTTTTTCCACAGAGCTCACAGGTAAAGAAATGTTTGTATTAGCTGTATGAAGGGTATACTAATAAACTGTGTGCAAATGTTCCAGTGTCCAGCCCCATGCCTACAAATGACAGCAGGATAGCTATATACACCATGCACTCTTCCCGATACATGTCTCTGAAGTGTTACTCTGTCATGGTTAGTGATCACTGTTGTCAATAATCTTGCACACAGATATAAATGCAGTACAAGTATGCCATTAGCTCACTCACACAACATCTGTGCAGGGTACACCTTGTTAGTCATATATGTAACCCTGACATGTACGAGTCTCCTCTACTCATGTACCTAGAGTTGTCGCATCTTGCCCCATAGCATTCCAGATCAACAGATTAACAGGTATGTACGTGCTACAGTAGCTATAGGCCTCAGGTAGATGTAAAGTGAGGGCAAACCTGAAGAGTATTGAGCATTACTGTTATAAAAAATATAGCCTATACAGTTGGTAATGGACTGTATTTCTCTCTCCCCACCCTTTATCTGCATCAATAATAATTATTCATATACTGTAGGTATGTTGTTCTCAAAACCTAATTCTGTGACTTGTGTTCTATTATTGCTCATATACTGTATGTAAATGGTTGCATACTAACATATCTTGTTTAAATTCCATTACTGGTGGCCTGTTGCCGTACCTGTTTCTGGCATGATGTTACAATTGTATGCATGTGTTCTGTTTGCCATGCAATTTTTCCAATTCTTTTGTTCTGGGTTAATTGGAACACCCATGCATGCTGTTATAATTAATATTGAAATGTTTTGTTCATGACTAACCAATACACTTTGAAAAACCTCAACACAATAGCACATTTTGGTAGGCAGATCCCAGCAGATCTGCCTGTCTCACCTCATCTGGCTGTGGCACCAGGTCCCAGCATGTCTGGGACCCAACCTTGAACTGCCTCCTCAGCTGGTCCTACACCACCCTCGGGTGAAACTGCATCAGGGGACAGGGCCCTTCCCCCTCTGGGCATAGGCAGCGAGAGGACACTGTCACTCGACAACAGTTCAAAAGTATGGTGCACAGGGTCATCCAGCATGATCTGGATGACCACCTGTGTCAAATCGAGGGCAGACTGGTGCACCTCGAGGGGCAGGCTGGCCCCATTGTCCAGCCCCCAGCACAGCCACCTTTAGGGCCATGAAGGGGCAGTAGCTACTGCCCATGGGTGGGGACCTCAGTCCCACTATTTCCATCTGGGGGTAAGTGGCCCTCTGATTCCCAACCACCCTCCCTGTCCAAGATGTTAAGCCCTTCATGTGTACACCACCCCTGTCTGTCTGCTGCCTTGCCTGTCTTGTCTGTTTGCAAAAGCAACCTCTACTATCCAAATTACCTCCCCAAACTTACCTACAGCCCTTCCCCAACATCCCACTCTCACCTTAAGAAAAGGGGGGTGGCATCTGTCCCCCAAAAAAATCATGTTCCATACATAGCACTCCATTTTGCCCCCACAAACACTGACTTTAATCAATTTATCCTTGAATTACTCAACAAATGTGTGCCGCTCACACCTCTCCCTGTGGGATGTGAGGCTCTAAATTTCAAATTGTCTACATTATGCACAGCTGTTGCTGCACAAGAAATGGAGAGCTATGGTCCTTTCCTACACCCTTCTTGTACATCCCTAGCTGCCTTTCATAATGCTTTTCCCCCTACCTGACCCCATTTCACCACTTTTCTATCACCCCTTTTTTCTTTTCCTTTTTTGGAATTAGAGTGGGTTTAAGCAGGAGTAAGTGCCACTAAGTGAAGCTAAAGGAACGTAAGCATCTCTTGGCATTGCTTAGCGTCACAGCAGAAAAGCATGCAAACTGGCTTAAAACTGTTTTAATCACTCTATCTTATTCAGCCACTGTTTTGCCCAACAAAAAAATAACCACTTCCCCCAAGGCTCAAACCCAGGACACTGCACACTAGAATAAGAGCAATACACTACTACACTAAATCAGCTGTGAGAGCAAGTAATGCTATTGTAAATATATCATGCATTACAGTCATTTAACATTAGGGAAAAAATATAACACTGCCACATCTCGAGCCCAGGACCCTGTGCACTAGAGTCAGTTCAATGTGCAACTAAGCCAAATCAGGGGTAAGAGTTATTACTGCTTTTATAAATATATTATGCATTACAGTCATTTAACATTAGGGAAAAAAAAACAATATCACTGTAGCTATTGAACCCAGGACCCTATGGACTAGAGTCAAGGAAATGCACCACTAAGCCAAATCACCTGTGAGAATTAGTATTGCTTTTATGAATATATCATGCATTACAGTCATGTAACATTAGGGAAAAAAGACATAACTGTCAAGTCTTAAACACAGGACTTTTTACAACAGAGTCACAGCAACACACCACTACACTAAATGAGCTCTGGAGAATTACTGATGCATTTTTAAATATATCATGCACTACAGGGATGTAACGTTAGGGAAAAAAAAGACACCAGTTACAAATTTTGAACTACAGCTAGAGAAACATACCAGTAAGCCAACTGACCTCTTGTGGAATGCTGCTGTTTTTACAAACATATCCTGATTGCCAGTCACACAATACTTCTATATATATTGGCCCAAATCACAGTGTACTTGGGCCTCTAACACAGACACAGAACCAGTACACAGACAAATAAATGCTGCTGGATGTACAGCAGGCCTACACTATCAGGGAGAGCTGACAAATGCACAAGACTGTTGCTGAATATCCACAGATGTGCCACCTATTTATGTCAGGGTCATCATAAAATCTACTCTGTGTGCTCACATACTGGCAAGGCAGTGCAGATTGGGGTAACAAAAGTATGACAGATAGCAAGGTGTCACACATCATATCCATCAGAACACACATGTCCATGCTAATCCTGTGTTACACACTGTGTGCATGCACATGTCTTACAAATACACCTGCCATAATAATGACTTGGTAGTGCTATCTGTTACAGTTCTAGCATCTGTCACATCTAGACACCCACAGTCCCGGCCCACAGCCCAGTGTGTGGCATGACAACTACATGCATGTAAATGCAACATAGGAATAATGGAACCCTGCAATGTTCAGCAAAACTGGTTGCTCCTACCGCAGCCACTGTCACCCACAGTAGCATGTTAAAGGCCTGCAGGGTGGGACATATTTCACAGTTATGAATATGTGTACTAAATGTTGCCTACCACTCTCTGGATGGCACTGTTAAGTAACATATGCACCAAAGGCACATGCCTCACATGGACTGTTGTGGGTACTTTCAACCAGGCCATGCTGTGACACGACAGCTGACTGCACCCTTACTGACAGTAACAGCTTGCTCTTCAAAATGTCTTAACAATCCCTAGTCTGACTCCTGGCCCAAATGCAGCAGCTGTGGGTTGCTACACATGCAGCAGTATGTCCAGCTACCTGCTACAGACCTAACATTGCTCCCAAATACCTAGAGCACGGCATCCATGCAACAGCCAAACATAAAGGGCTGGTGGGGGAGATGTTGAGGTTTTAAGGGACATGTCTCAGTCTGCCCCTGCAAACATACACAGCTGATAGACCAGCATCAAGTGTAGCAGCATGCACAGTCAGATAGAAAAGGCTCTATGACACTCACATTTGCCTTTCTCCTTACTCACCCCAACACACATTTACACAAAACACTGCTACAGAATCTGAAAGTCTGTTAGCAATGGCCAGACATGCATACCTCTCACCTGTACAGATTTCCACAGAATGTCCAGATTTGTGGCTCATATTCTTGGCCTGTTCCTCATAAAATGTGTGGTTTTCTGGCAAATCACTGGGATGATATGAGGAATGAAGTCACTAAATAATGATATACATTTAGGTTTCAGACTTCAAATCCTTCAGAAAATGTATGTCAAAACATACCCTGTTACTCTAGAAAATTTCTAAGTTTATAAGAGAAATATTTAAAATCTGTCCCTATTTTTGGGCCTTTCTTTGCCCCCCCCCCCACACACACACACACACCCACACCCACACCATTTTGTCAGGCTTTGTCCAGATTTCTTATGCAAAGATGTTGAGAGGTATGCAGATATAGCATGCAAATCTGTGGACATAACACATAAATCCAAATACTGGACAGTATTTCCACCTACCCTCTGTGATTCTGTAGCTCCCACACCTCGTTAATTTCCTCCTCACAGGCCAGCAAAAGGGGCAAGGCCCACATGAAGGCCTTAATTATAGCAGTGTGCTGCCACTAATGGAAAGGCAACACAGCTGTTCTGGATACAATTAGCAAGTGGGAGACACAGATTGATGCACAGGCCATCACCTGTTCATGAGCATTACCTACAATAGGTAAGCTGCTGCCTATGCTAAACAGGTCTGACACTTTCTTCAGGAAGACAGACTGTGATTCTATACAACACTACTTATGGATTTCTTATGACAAAGGAGTACAGCACTATACCAGGTATGTCATACAATTAAGCATGTAATGGAATGCAGATGGGGAATGCAGTCATGGGAAATAGGAATTTAAACAGTAGGACACAACAACACTTCCTGGACTGACATGTTGCTGTTAGTCTGCTGTCCAGCACCTACGGCCATCCCTGATGGCTTTGTCTGCAGTGACATAGATCACAGCTCTGGCTCGTGAGTCACCCCAGCAATGGTTAGCTCACATATGGCTACTACTGGATTGTCTGTTGTACAATACTGACTGTGACACTGCCAGGCCAGCTAACTAGGATGTTGTAAATAATTATATGTCATTTGTGAATATTAATCTGATACATATGCTTGTCTTACAAATGTAAGAGATCTGTATATGTTATGTGGATATTAAACAACTGGTGCAGAAGTGTGTGTTGATCTGTATGTTATGTACTGAGCTCATACTGCTCAACTGTCCAGAGTTTTGCAGACTGACCACATGTTTGCCTCATATTTTTGCCATTTTCTCCTACATTTGGGTTTTGTCTGGCAAATCACTGGTGAATCATTAAAGACTGCAGTCATAAAATAATAGTACGCATTTGAATGTCAGATGTCATATCCTTCAGAAAATGCATGGGAATGTAAAAACTGGTATTCTATCAACTAAGTGTGTAAGAACGATATTTATAAAGTGTCACTATTTTTTGGGCCTTTGTCCCCCCTTTATTTGTGCTTTTGCCCAGATTTCTTGCTCTAAGAGGTTGAGAGGTATGACTGAGCTTCAAGAGTGAAACCACAGTGTACCATACTGCCATAGAAAAGAAATGTATATAAAGTATTACCTGTGCATATGTATGTATTAACAGTAGAATCTGGAAGCCTCAAACATACAGACATACGTTGCAAAACTTCAAGTAAATAAGCTGAACTTGTTTTATGAATATTTTACCTGTTTCAGTGCAGCAAGCAGACATAGATGTTTACAGCTAGAGGGTTTTGTATTGTCTTGAAACATAAATAATTACTAGGTTGAAAATGTAAGTGTTTAACTCTGTTATGACTTATAGTTCTACACAAACATCAGACAGATATGTACTTCTGACGCAGAGAAGTTAACATGTATGTTAGTTGCTGTTAGCCTGGGAACTGAAGGCACTGGTGTAATCTGAGCTAATCTAGCATTAATGTTGATTATTACTTTCAGACCTGTTTTAGAGAAAGATCTTTGCATGTTGTATGTGTCTTTGTGTCTGATAACATCCACTCATCTGCATTTGCCTTGAAATTGTTTACATATAGATGGCAATATAGTGTATCTGTCTGATGTCTATGTGGTCTGCATTGCTCTAAGTTTCAGTCATCTCTACATTTAATGTTGACTTGAAGCTCTTTAGTTAAGGTTTGTTCCCTTCTATTTTGCATCTTATTCTAGTATTACATTTGTTTTGTTTTAAATTTTCTGTTCTGTTGAAGTTTTAAGAGTTCTTGGCTAGGGTCAGTTAAAAAGTTACCAAAGAGTTCCTTTGCAAACTGAATAGCATCAATTAATTAGTGGGAGGAGCTGAGAGACAGCATTGCTCTTTTATTTAGAAATGTCTGTAATTAGTTGAAGTGCTTGTGTGGTCTGCATTGCTCTGAGTATCAGTCATCTTTGCATTTAATGTTGATTTGAAGCTCTTTATTTAAGGTCTGATCACTTCTATTTTGTATCTTATTCTAGTATTACATTTGTTTTGCTTTACATTTTTCTGTTCTGTTGGAGTTTTAAGAGTTCCCCCTCCCATCAGCTCAGTCCTTGTTGTGTTCTTAAATTTGGTGGCTTTTGAGTTGCCCATCTCTATTATAAATTTAATTTTGGACACTCTTCCTAGTCCCATCCCATCAGCTTATTATACTGAGTAGAGACAGATCATTTGGGAAGGCCCACCCCCCTTAGTTTTTCAACTTTAAATTATCGTGTTTCATCCCTTCCCACTTAACCTAAAATAAAAAATAATACTGTATTTGTGTTTCTTCCAACTTTATTACTTTATTTTGCTTTTGCTGCCTGTTCTTAAAAGTACTCAATTGCACTTATTATGTTGCATGTATTACTGCTTGTTAGTGGCCTGATTAAATTGTAACCGTTATTCTAAGCATTTTGGTTTAAACACTTGGACTTCAGGCCAGTTGTTTTACATTAAGAAGATTTGTGGTCTGTACTCTTGTGGGAGTAGAGGGTAGATTATTACCTTCAGAGCTGGGAATTGCTGGTTAAATGCTTATTATGCCTGCTTATTTGAACTGTTTCTTTCTGAAATGGGTGAGCCTTGTTTGCTGTAGCATAGTCTAGATTCAGACCTGCTGAATCTAGCTTGATTTGTATAACTTGAGCACTAATCCAAGCCATCGTGTTTGGAGAGGGTTCCCCTGCACCCTAGTGGCAGGAGTATGCAGTTAGAATTGTCTGATTGAAGATTACTGAAACAAGCCTCATTTTTGAGCTTTTTTATTGGCTAATTGGTTAATTTGTTTAAATAAGTTTGCTCTTGTTTGCTACTGTTATATTTAAGTGTGTATCTGTTCTCTTGTGTTAAATTGACCTAAACAGAGTTTAAATATCTTTAGCCTAGTCTGGTGACAGGTTTTACTGTATTCAGCTCTGTTTGTGTGATTCCTGTGTTTCCTGCTATGCCATCTTGTGTTGACCAGGGGGTGCCTGCACTTACTGGGAGTAAGTGAACTGGTTGGAACTGGTCTGGCATAGAGAGTTGAGCTAAGAGCTCAGGGACAAGTGTTGATTGGTCAGATCCAGTGCTTTTATTTTACCTTCATTTTTGTGGCATTTAAACCCAGCATTTATGTGGGTTTATGCTTGTTTGCCCATTGCACACCACCACTCTGCTGTTTTAACCCTTTGCGACGTATCTCAGTTGCATTTATTCCCTTACCAGCACTCCTGTGTGAGTGAGGCCCTCGCCTACAGCTACTGTATTGATTTTATCCAGCCATACTTACAGCTATAGGTACTCTCCTCAGATAGTACCCACTCTACTATCCCTGACCTGTCTTCCACAGATTCTGATAACCATGAACGAACAATTTCCTGTGGTTTCTACTGCTAGTCTAGTTGATATACATATCTTGAGACAGTGTAGCAGCTGCCTTATGTACACAGACAACCCTCTATTACTACCACCCAGGAACACAATATGTGAGAGATGCAATCACATTAAGAACCTAGAATCCTTGCTGTCTCAATCACAAGCCAGTACATGACTGACAAACCATGATACTACATCAGAGATGGCCTTCATCTGTCTTGTCTGGGCTTTAGGTTTCTGGCAAAGGTTCTTCCCTACCCCATAGTGCCTTTTTTAGGCAAAGTCATGAGCACAAAATTACCAACATGAAAAATTCTTATAAACGAAATTTAAAGGATATGCTGCTAAATGCTGGGAGTCTTACCATGAAACTGCAGTCATTGCAAGCATTCTTTGCCCTGGAGGATGCTGACATTTGTACAGTCACTGAAACATGGTTCATAGCTATGGAAAGTACCCCAACCTTACCAGGTTACTCATCCTGCCATACTTTTAAAGCCCAAATGGAGGGCTACAAAGCCAAAGGAGGTGGAGTTTCAATATTTATTATAGATATACACACTTCCAGACAGGTCAGATGGTATGATGCAAAGAAGACACTCCAAGTGCAGTTAACTGTTGACAAAACAGCTAGTCAAATCATAGCTAGCTACACACCCTCAACCATGACTCAGGACACCCAGTCCACCTCTCTGGACTTACTTGAATCCATCGAGATTCAACCCTCTACCCTGATCCTGGGTGACTTTAACTAACCAACCATAGAGTGCAAGACCTATTCTAGCCCAAACATGAATGCCCATGGATTCCTCGACTTTGTCAGTGCCAGTGCATTGGATCAGCTGGTCAACACTCCTATGAGAGGTGAAAATATCCTGTACCCAGTCCTAACTAACATGAGTAGCCACTGTAGCACTCCTACAGTGTCCTCCTTCTTGGTAAGATCCAACCATAAAGCGATCACTTTTGAAGTCACCATCTCCCCTGACCCCCCCCCCCCCTTGTCAGGGTCAAATGAAAAAACTTGCTAACTACAATCTCCTCAGAGCACATATAAGCAGCTTCACATCCACCATCCCTTCAGTTGGAAGTAGCACTAATCTCCAAGCGTACACCAAAAAACTATATGAGCACCTACATAGCTGTATGGACTCAGCAATACCTGAGAGGACCAAATCATCTTCCTCAAGGAAGATTAAACCTGTCTGATGGACTGCAGCAATAAAAAAAACTCTATAATAGAAGGAAGAAATTGCTGTCAAGGGCCAAGAAGGAGCAGGTGCCAAGTTGGAGGCAATCTCTCCTTTGTCTGAATAAGCAAATAAGGTCACTGGTGAAATCCTCTAAGGCTAACTTTGAGTCCAAACTGGTCACATCAACCAAGAACAATCACAAGGCCTTCTTCACATATGTCTGCAATCTCAAAGGCAACACCAACATCTGCTCTGAACTGGTGGTCAATAACACCACATACACAAAAGCGATAGATATAGCCAACCTGATGGCATACAGGTTCAGTGAAAACTTCACCCCCTGTCCCCCATCAGTAAACAAGGATATCCCCAGCACCTGCTCCCCTCCCCTCGTCACCATGGAGAAGGTCCTTAATGCCCTCTTAAAGGCAAAACATAAAGTCATCATGGGACCCAATAACATCCCTGGCTGTATCCTACATGAACTCAGGCATGAGCTCTCAGCTGCATTAGACACCCTATTCAACCAAAACCTGAACACCGGCTTCATCTCAGCTGAATGGAGGACAGCTGCTGTCATCCCTCTACACAAGGGTGGAGCATCCACTGACCCAGGCAATTATAAGCCCATCCACCTAACTGCCCTGATCTGCAAGCCATGGAATGCATTATCATGGACCTTATAAACAAAGACATTGGCAAGCTCCAAATGCTTGACCACACACAGTTTGGCTTTGTCAAAGGGAGATCATACCTGATAAAATTGGTTGACTTCTTTGAAACAGTCACCAAAGCCATGGAAGATTATTAGTAAAAAAATACGAGCACTCATAAAATCAACTAAGGCCAATTTTGAGAGAAAAATTGCCATGGATTCAAAGGACAAAAATAAGGCCTTTTTCAGCTATGTTAGGAACCTGGGTGGAAACTCCCAGATATGCTCAGAATTAGTCCAAAATGATATAAAAATCACTGAACCCACAGACATTGCCAACATACTGGCAGACAGGTTCAGTGCAAACTTCACCCCCCTCTCCCCCCCTAAAGGAGAGATAACTATCCCAGCGGAGTGTAGCCTCCCAGACATCTCAAATGTGCAGGTGAAAGCTGCTCTCTCTAAAGCTAAAAACACAGCATCAATGGGACCGGATGGTGTCCCCGGCTGTGTGCTACATGAGCTAAATGAGGAATTAAACCCGCACATAAGGCAGCTGTTTAATCTCAGCCTTACCACAGGATACATGCCCAAGGAGTGGCGTACAGCAACTGTGGTCCCACTCTACAAAGGCGGTGCCTCTACGGACCCTGGTAATTACCGCCCCATAAGCTTAACAAGTCTAGTCTGCAAAGCTATGGAGAGGATCATAATGGAGCTCATAAACAAAGATATAGGGGACTTGCAGACATTGGACCCGACCCAGTTTGGCTTCGTCAAGGGAAGATCATGCCTTTTGAACTTGGTCGACTTCTTTGAAACAGTCACCAAGGCCATTGATGAGGGAAAGGCAGTCCATACAGCCTACCTTAACCTTGCAAAGGCTTTCGACACAATACCCCACTCGGGTATTGTAGAAAAACTTACCAGCTTAAATGTAAACCCATATGTCACAAGATGGGTTGCAAACTGGCTTAAGGACAGAACCCACAGGGTTAGAGTTGCTGGCGCTATGTCAGACTCCAAGCCGGTCACAAGTGGTGTCCCACAGGGCTCAGTCCTTGGCCCCCTATTGTTCGGCATCTACTTCTCAGAAGTACAGGCCAACATGGGAGGACTTTGGCTGACAAAGTTTGCAGACGACTGCAAACTGGGCGCCATAGTGGAAAGTGCATCGGACACGGATATCCTTCAGAAGGGACTCACGGAAACAGATAGCTGGTGCCAGAGCCATGGCCTGATGTTAAACGCCAAAAAATGTATAGTCATACCCTTCGGGAAAAACAAGGTAACCCCAAGCTACCATATAGGTGGCAATCCACTAAGCACAGAAGAGGTTATCAGGGACCTGGGGACCCAGGTTGACAGTGGCCTTTCTTTTGACACTCACGTTGCTAAAGTGGTTAGAAAGACCTTCTACATTGCCCACCTGATCATGAAGGATTCACATCCAGATCTAGTGAGGTCATTGTTCCCCTGTACTCTTCACTTATCAGACCACTGATCGAGTACAATGCCCCATTCGGGATGTATCTCACCCGACATCTGCAGCAATTGGAGAGACCCCAAAAGTTCCTCACCAAAAGGATAAAGGGACTACAAAATCTGTCATATGCTGCCAGATTGAAGAAACTCCAGCTCTATTCAGTCGCATACCGTCTGCTCAGAGGTGACGTGCCTGACATACAAGGCCATGTCCAACCCGGAATTAATGGACATGCTCCACCTCAAAAAATCCAAATCCACCAAAACTACTAGAGCAAGCGACTTAAACCTTAGCACGGATATAAATAGGACATGCTGGAGGGATAGATTTATCACTCAGAGACTCCCTATGTTGTGGAATAAAATCCCGGTCCATGTGAGGCAGAGCACCTTGCTGGCTCTGTTCAAGAGAAATCTTGACCTGTAGATGGGAGATCATAGGTTTACCCCGGGAATCATCTCTGTGTCACTGCTGGACAGAGGCACAACAAACTAATGGGCACAGTATTTTTACATATAAGGGGTGACGTAAGCCACAAAAATTTGGGCTAGGCTTATAAATGCCTTAGGGCAGATAGCCTAGTATAAACCTATGAACCTATGAACCTATGAAGAGGGGAAGATGGTGCACCCTGCCTACCTTGACCTAGCCAAAGCCTTCGACACTATACCCCACTTGGCATAATACACAGACCCTCCCAGCTAGGTATCAACCTGTATGTTACCAGATTGGTAGCTAGCTGGCTCACTGATAGAACCCACTCAGTCAAAGTAGGGGAAGCCACCTCTAGTAGTAGACCCATAACTAGCAGTGTACCCCAAGGATCAGTCTTGGTGCCTCTACTGTTTGGGATATACTTTTCTGAGGTGCAAGCAAAAACCACTGATTTCTGGCCAACCAAGTTTGCAAATGACTGCAAGCTGGGCGTTGTCTTAAATACCCATAGTGATGTGAACAGCCTCCAAGAGGGCCTTACCCAAACTAATGACTGGTGCCAGAAGCATGGCCTCAAAATGAATATCAAGAAATGCATCATTATGCCCTTTGGGGAAAATGTCATTTCTACTAATTATGACATTAATAACAATGTACTAAGAATGCAGTCCGCCGTGAGGGACCTGGGCACCCAGGTTGATAACAACATGACTTTTGACCACCATGTTGCCTCCATTGTACGGAAGGCTTTCTACATGGCCCACCTCATAAATAAAGGTATTTAATCCAGGAACAAGGAAGTCATAACATCTCTGTACTCCTCTCTTATCAGAGCCATTATCGAGTACAATGCCCCCTTCAGCATGTACCTTGCCAAGCACATGCAGCAGTTGGCGAGACCACAGAGGTTCCTGACAAGGAAAATACAGGTTCTCAAACACCTATCCTATACAGATAGGCTAAAATCCCTGTCCCTCTACTCAGTCTCATACAGACTGCTCATAGCTGACCTGTGTCTGGCATACAAGGCCATTTCTGACTCAGCCTTGATTGAGATGCTGCATGTCTGTAAGACAAACTCTACTTGCACAACCCACACACAAGGCCTTAACCTGGTCTGTGACATGAATAGAACTTGTTGGTGGGATAGATTTGTGTCCCAAATACTCACCTATCTGTGGAATAGACATCCTCTCCATTTCAAGCAGAGTACCTCTCTACCTCTCCTTAAGAGGAACCTGGACGACTGGATGGTATACAGAAAACACACCCCTGGGATCCCACCTCTGTCCCTGCTAGATGGGGGAAACAGGTGCTGACTTTGAAGGAACTGTGATGCCCATGCACTGGCTGAGTAATTAAGGAGCCTCAATCCTCAGCACTTGCAAGAGTGAGGGGCATCCACATTAGGAGGATAACAAGTACACACACAGTAAAGTACAATTTCCCTTAAGAGCACACAGAGATCACAGTCAGTCTGGGGTTGGTTTCACCTTTCTTTCCAGATCCCGAATAAGACTCTCCACTGGCACAGCTATAGAGTGGAGTCCTTAGCCAGGGTTCCAACCCAAATCCTCTCAGCATTCCCTCTGTCCAACCAGTGCTTCATGTCCCTGCCCAGGTAGCTCTCACACACACGTGCACACACACACACACACACGCACACACACACACACACACACACACACACACACACACACACACACACACACACACACACACACACACACACACACACACACACATACACACTTACTTTGAGATATGATTTATATACAGGCAGACACTCCTGGAGAAGGCTGGCACAGATTCACTAGGTATGCTCCTTCTGCCCATGCTATAAGGTAGTAATCCACTGCCACCAGAACACCTACTTATCAGCTATTATAAGGTCCTTCCCAAAGGGTGACCAATTCCACTGTAATATAATTGTTATCCAAATAGTAAGTGTGACGAACAGCAAGACTATTGAAGTGGCTTGGACAGTATCACCAAATACATGCAAGTACTCTAGAGCTTACATTATTTCTACACAAAACAGCTGCAGTTGAAAGGTTTAAAAATATTTAATAATAAATAATAAAATCACAATACAAATTTCCTCAATTCAACACAGTGCTAATCAAGAGTTCAGAAGTCACAGAAGACTTTAAAACAATAGTGTAGGATTGTCTGACATAAATATAGAAAACAGCTAGACTAATCTGGATAAATTCCAATCTAACTCTAAGAGAAATCTCTGTTGTAGGTATTACTTACATATAGAGCAAGCAAGTGTTGGTGAGTGGATGTTCTTACTAGATCCCAGACAAGATATAAAATGTTCAATCTTTCTCTCTGAGAAAATATTAAATTGATAATACACAGTACTGCTGACTCATCTCAGATTGCATCATTTTTATCACTTCTCCTTTAGTTCCCAGGCTAACAGAAAATCAAAACGTACATTTCTTTGAAATCTTGCACTTGGCCAGGAAGCCACAGGAATAAAGGACACTTTACATGTAAAATCTAGTAATTATCTATATCTTAAACAATAGAAAGAATTTACTAGCCCAGACATCCTGTCTCCAAGCTTGAAATCAAACACAGCTGTAATTCTTTACTTAACAGCTTTCTTCCAGCAGGGTGCACTGTGGTTACATTTTTAAAGCTCAGCACTGCATATAGTTTAATCATAACATATAGTTCTCTTTAGACTTGTAAAACAAGCCTGTGGATTATATTAATATTTACAGTGACATATGATTATTTACAAAAATCTATCTAGCCGGGCAGGCAGCCTTTCAGTTTTTCACATCCCCCCCCAAGAACTCAAGCTAGTTTTTCAAGTGTCCCTTGAGAAATGTTGCTTGAGAGGGTTGAGTCTATCTAGATATACCTTACTCCATTCCCTGCCTTTGAGAGCCCATCTGTGTTGGCATGGCTAGACCCACTGCAGTGCTGCACTAACATATCATATGCTTGCAACCCAAGGCTCCATCTTATCAACTTGCCATTTTGCTGGCTGGCTCTGTGTAACCATGATAGGGGATTGGCATCTGTAACTACAGTGAATGACCTTCCATACCGATAAGGCTGATGTTTTTGCAGTGCCCACACTATGGCTAGACATTCCTTTTCTACAGTTGCATAGCATTCCTCCGTGGATTGGAACCTAAAACTGAGATAAACCAGTGAGTACTCTTCTCCCACTGAAGAAATCTGGCTAAGTACAGCCCCCACCCCATGATTCGAATTATCCACCTGCACAACAAATTCTTTGCTGTAATCTGGTCTGACTAACACAAGGGGTCCTCTCAAAGCTAGCTTCGTTAAGCTTCTGGAATGCCTGCTCACATGCTGTGGTCCACACTACCTTATTTGGCCTATTTTTCCTTGTCAGGTCTGTGAGGAGAGCAGCTATGGTACTATAACTGGGGACAAACTTTCTGTAGTACCCTGCTGTCCCTAAGAATGCCCTCACCTACTTTTTGGTAACAGGTGCAGCCCATATCTGAATGGCTTCTACTTTGGCAAGTTCTGGCCTGATCTTACCACTTCCAACTCTATGTCCTAGGTAGGAGACCTCTGCCATACCCACCTGACATTTGCTGGGCTTAATGGTCAACCCTGCCCTCTGTAGTCTTCCCAGCACCTCCCTGACATGCTGAAGGTACTCTTGCAAGGAATGGCTGTAGATGGCAATATCATCTAGGTAAGCAAGGACAAAATCTCCCAGTCCTGCTAGGATATGATCTACCAGCCTCTGTAACATCACTGGGGCATTTTTCATCCCAAAGGGCATCTTTATGAACTCATACAAGCCGAAAGGAGTCACAGAGGCTGACCTTTCTTTAGCACTGGGTCAAGGGGACACACCAGTAACCCTTAGCAAGATCAATGCTGGTAAGATACTTAGCCCCACCCAGCTGCTCTGGGACCTCATTTGTCCTAGGCATGGGGTAAGCATCTGACTCTGTGTTTCCTATAGTCTACACAGAAACTGGTGGTGCCATCCTTCTTCGGAACGAGCACCACTGGGAAGGCCCAGGGCTTGTTGGACTCTTGAATTACCCCTAGTTCAAACATTGGCTGCATCTCCTCCCTCAGAGCCTGTTTGACTCTCTCAGGCACCCTGTAAGGGGCATGCCTAATAGGCCTTTGAGGTCCTGTATCCAGTTGGTGCTGCACCAGGTGGGTGCTCCCTGGTTTCCCAGTGAAAATGTCCCCAAGCTCCTGTAACACTGCTCAGATTTCTCGAACCTGGGTAGAAGATAGCTGCTGGGGCATTGCTACCTCTTCCACTGAGGTGTCATTCCGACCCTCACTGAGGAGATCAGTCACCAGATCTCCCTCAAACTCATCCTGCAATCCACTTCAAATACTCAGCACAGGAGCCTCCTTAACATGGTAAGGTTTCATCATGTTAACATGGTACAATTTCTGGTCCTGCCTCCTGTCTAACAGCTCCACCATGTAGTTAACATCACTGACCTTCCTTATCACCTTGTAGGGTCCCTCCCAAGTTGTCTGCAGCTTGTTGTATCTGACAAGAATTAGAACCATTACCTGCTGCCCTACAGCATACTCTCTAGCTTGAGCATTCCTGTCATACCAGACCGTTTTCTGCTGTTGGGCTTCTGCCAGGATCTCCTGGGCCAAGCCCATGAGTTCCCTGAGCCTTGTCCTGAGGTCCAGGACATATGCCACAACAGACCCCTTGTGAGATTCACACTCACCTTCCCACTCATCACAAATTAAGTCTAGAGGCCCCCTCACCCTCTGCCCATACAGCAACTCAAAGGGTGAAAAACCTGTGGATTCCTGGGGAACCTCTATGTAAGCAAATAACAGATGAGGCAAATATTTGTCCCACTCCCTCTTAAACTGGTCTGCAAATGCCCATAGCATGGACTTGAGTGTAGAGTTTAACCTCTCAACAAGACCATTAGTCTGTGGATGGTAAGGGGTGGTCTTTAGGTGCTTCACCCCACAGTACTTCCACATACAAGTCAGCAGGTCTGACATGAAATTGGCACCTCTGTCAGTCAGTATTACTTTTGAGAAACCTGCCCTGCTGAAAATCTCTAACAAAGCATTTGTCACCTTTTCTACCTCAATGGAGGACAAAGCCACTGCCTCAGGGTATCTGGTAGCATAATCTACTACTACTAGGATATACTTTTACCCTGTGGAACTTGGAGTACTCAGAGGCCCTACAATATCCATAGCTACCCTCTGAAATGGCTCCCTAATCATAGGCAAAAGCATCAAAGGAGCTTTCATCTTGTCTTCTGCCTTGCCTACCTTTTGGCACTGCTCACAGGTCCTGCAGTACCCTGTTGCATCTCTGGAAATTCCAGGGCAATAAAAGTTCTGCATAATGCATCTCTTTGCATGTTTTATGCCCATATGACCTGCAAAGGGAATATCATGGGCTATGGCTAAAAGTGACACATGGTAGGCTCTAGGCAATACCAGCTGTTGTATCCTCTCACCCTCTAGCCCTCCTTCAGGTGTCCACTCTCTATACAGTAACCCTTTGTCCCAGTGTACAGATCCCCCCTTTCCTTGAGAATCAGGTGGCCTACTAGCTACCTGCCTCAGGCCTTGTAATGTAGGGGCTGAGAGATGACCCTATCTCAACTCTGTCTTTGTAACCCTTCCCAGCTCCCCTTCCACAGCATGTCTGGTATCCTCTGACAGTGGTGCCTCACTGTCAGCCTGTGTACTACTACTCACCTCTACCTTTCTAGTTACTCTGTCCAAGGGAACATCAGTACCAACAAGCAGCTATGGCTCACCTTCAGTCTCACTGCTACAGGGTAGCTCCCTCCCTGAAGTAACCACCTCACCAGTCCTGACTGCAAGCCTGCAGTCTGTCTAGGTCTCCCACAGGCTACCAGACCCACATAATTGTCTCCGCGTCTGACTGTGTGTAACTGCATGAACACATGGTACTGCCTCATCAAAATCCTTCCCTATCAGGATATCTGCAGGATGGTAGTTTGGTACCCCTGATGTCTCAAGACAACCTACTATTGGCATTTTGTCATTCCCACTTACTGGCTCTCCCACCTTTTGTTCCCCACCTTGCCTCCGTGGACTTCTATATGCCACATGGCCCCACTGGTTGCATTCAAAACATTTAACCCTAGGTCCTTGACGTGTACCTGGAGTAGTGGCTTCCCCTGCTACTAGCAGATTCTGTTGGGGCAGTCTGGGCTGCCTGCCATGGGCTCCTTTAGATCCATAGCAGCACGGGGTGTCCCTTTCCTGTGCAGTGATGCCCTGCTTGCTAGGCATAGATCTCCCTTCTTCCCCAACTCATCTGAAGTAGCACATTGTCTATCGGCTAACCAGATCCTCATGTTCTCAAGCAAAGTACTAATGGCATGTTCGCTCACCAAAAGGTCTCCCAGCCCTTCAAACATGGTGACCTGACATCGACTCACCGAGCTATTAAAATAAGTGCAGTTCCACAACATATTCACACACACTTTCATCTGCTTTGCATCTATGCTCATTAAACTTTTTCCTATAAGCTTCAGGTGTTAGCTTAAACAATTCTAGCAAACAATTCTTTACAGCATTATAATTTAAGAAATCATTGTCAGACAGTTTGGAAATTACATTTACAACTTTACCATGAAGTAAAAGTGTCATGAACCATACCCAGAGCCTTTGGTCAACACCATACTGTTTACATGCCATCTCAAACATTTGAATGAAAGTATCAAAATTATCCCCCTCTGTAAACTGTGGAAGAAATTTACTGACCTTTTGTGCTTCTGGCATCCAGTTACTCCCTTCCCCATTACTTAACATGACTCTGGCGAAGAGTCAGCCTCTCGTTTTCATGTTGCCTCTGCCTCTTCTTCTCCACAGCTTCCATTTCCAAATGCCTGACCTCCAACTCAAGTCTCTTTAGCTCCAGAGGGATTTTTAAGTCCTATGTGGAAAGGTTGAGCTGTTCATTCTCTGTGTGTTGTACATCTCCACAGCCAGTGTGATCATCCTCCTGGTTGCTATTTTCTGATGCAGCTGTGACCAAAGCTGCAATCATGTTTGCTTTAATCAGGTTTCCATGCACCAGTTCTCTAGCCTGGCACATCTCAGCCAACTGGCTCCTTGAAAGCTTGCCATACTCCTCTGCCGACATGCTTGCCTTCTCTCCCTGACTAACTAAGCTAACAAAAGAAATAAAACAATTGTGATCTGAACTCTGAATGTTCACTGAGTGGCTGATTTAGAGCACAAAATCACCTTCAGTGATCACTGTACACAAGCTACAGGAATTCACTATCCACACCACTACAGGCCAATTAGTATGTGATTTGGCTAACTCACCACTATCAAACAATTAATATTTGATGTGGATATCCCACCACTGCCAAACAATTAATATGCGATGCCCATGCACTGGCCCAGTAATCAAGGAGTTTCAATCCTCACTACTAGCACCAGTGAGGGGTGTCCACATTGGGAGGATAACAAGTACACACACAGTAAAGTACAATTTCCCTTAATAGCACACAGAGATCACAGTCAGTCTGGGTCTAGCTTCTCCCTTTCTCTCCAGATCCCCAGTAAGACTCCCCAATGGCACAGCTATAGAGTGGAGTCCTTAGCCAGGGTTCCAAACCAAGTCCTCCCAGCACTCCGTCTGTCCAACCAGTGCTTCATGTCCATGCCCAGGTAGCTGACACACACACACACACACACACACACACACACACACACACACACACACACACACACACACACACACACACACACACACACTTACTTTGAGATATGATTTATATACAAACACACAGACACTCCTGGGGAAGGCTGGCACAGGTTCACTAGCTATTCCCCTTCTGCCCAGGTTATAAGGTAATAATTCACTGCCACCAGAACCCCTAATTATCAGCAACTATAAGGCCCTTCCTAAAGGGTGACCAGTTCCACTGTTTAATATTACTGTTATCCAAATAGTATGTGTAACGAACAGCAAGACTATTGGAGTGGCTTGGACAGTATCACCAAATGCATGTAAGTACTCTAGAGCTTAAATGATCTCTACACAAAATAGGTGCAGTTGAAAGGTTTAAAAATATTTAGTAATAAATAAAAACACAAGACAAATCTCATCAATTCAACACAGTTCTAATCAAGAGTTCAGAAATCACAGGAAACTTTAAAACAATATTGTAGGATAGTCTGATCTAAATATAGAAAACAGCTATACTAATCTGGCTAAATTCCTATCTAACTCCAAGAGAAGTCACTGTTCTAAATATTACTTACATACAGCACAAGCAAGTGCTGGTGAGTGGATGTTCTTACTAGATCCCAGGCAAGATACAAAATGCTCAATCTTTCTATCTGAGAAAGTATTAAATTGATAATACACAGTACTGCTGACTCATCTCAGATTACATCATGTTTATCACTTCACCTTTAGTTGCCAGGCTAACAGACACTCTAAATTTACATTTCTTTGTAATCTTGCACCTGTTCAGGAAGCCACAGCAATAAAGGACACTTTACATGTAAAATTTAGTAATTATTTCTGCCTTAAACTACAGAAAGAATTTGCTAGTCCAGACATCCTGTCTTCAAGTTTGAGATCAAACACAGTTGTAATTCTTTACTTTACAGCTTTCTTCCAGCAGGTTGCACTGTGGTTACATTTTTAAAGCTCAGTACAACACAGAGCTTAATCATAGCATATAGTTCTCTTTTAGACTTGTAAAACAAGCCTGTGGATTATATTAATCTTTACAGTGACATAGAAGTATTTACAAAATTCTATCTAGATAGCCTGGCAGCCTTTCAGTTTTTTCACAGGAACATGGATAAAATTCTTGGCTAGGCTTATAAGGGCCTCCTGGCCAATAGCCTAGTATCATCCTGTGAACCTATGAACCTATGACTTTAGATGTTTATTGTATTTATTTCAGAGAGTCCTGCAATTTTGTCTTAACTCTTGTCTTGTTCCTTTATTAGTTATTATTAAATATAGTTAAACATTGTAATTGTGTCTGGTCTGTATAAAACTTAGTAAGCTCTTAGAGTACTTGCATATGTATTTGGTGACACTGTATAGCCCACTCCAATAGCCTTGATCTTAGTCACATTTATCACACAGTAGGATTCATCACCCTTTGGTAAGGGCCTTACAGTAGCTGATAAAGAGCTGGATTGTGGCAGTCAAGAAGTACCACTAAGTCTGGTCAGAAGAGACCATAGCTAGTAAACCTGTGCTGGCTTGTCTCAGGAGTATATGTGTGTGTGTGTGTGTGTGTGTGTGTGTGTGTGTGTGTGTGTGTGTGTGTGTGATTCATAAATCAAATCTCTAAGTGTGTGTCAGCTACATGGCAGGGACATGAAGGACTGGTTGGAGGATAGAGAGGGTGACAGATGGTTTGGCTTGACCTTTCTGCTGAGATGTTAACCATATAGCTGTGCCACTGGGGAGTCTTATTGAGGATCTGGAGAGAGAGGGAGAAATCAGGCCCAGACTGACTGTGATCTGTGTGTGTTCTGAAGGGTAATTTCTACTTTACTGTGCATGTACTTGTCATCCTCCTATTGGGTACGTCCCTCACTAGTGGTAGTGGTGAGGATTGAGACTCCTTAATTACTGGGCTAGTTCAGGGCATCACACTGACAGTATGTACTGGTGGATACAGTTGGCATATCACATCATTTACCATCATTGAGCTCCTCTCAGTCTACCAGTGTCATATAGGATTATTTCACAGTTTGTCCAGATCTCCCTGACCATTCCTGACATAATCTGGCTAGGTCAGTGTGTAATTCACACCTGTATCTGATTGCCTAACATCTATGGCTAGCATACCTGGTGAACCCCTGCAGCAGGACAGCAGGTTATATGTACTAGTAGTGGGGGGATACTGGCTCTGGCTTAGCAACAGTGCATACATACTGAGCATACAGTGTAAGGGAATGGATACAGTACAGATATTCATGTACCATGACTGTGTCCCCATAGGTATGGCATGCCACAGACACATTCCCCAAACTATGTGGACAACCATCACATATTGTCCAACTGGTGTCCAGAAATACAAATTTGTCTGGCAGGTGGGTCTACATCAAACATCTGGGTACTGCAGATGTCAGACACCTATGAGGAGGTCACCCTACAACACATATGCACCGCTCTTTGTTATTGTGTAGCTCAGATATTCCAGGAATGTCCACTTGGACCTGTCATAGCACTCCCCTATTTGTGGGATGTAAGCTGGATGACATGGTACTGTAACACTGCCCATAGGGGACACCCAGCAGTCAGAAGTAATGTGTGTGGATATATAACAACACAGTCTGTCACAGCAGTCAGGCCATGTCTGGTATTACTGGTACCATGCGAGGTTACTAGCCTATGGATCCTGAGCAGCCATATGCCTAGGCCACATGTTAGCCCATGTTTTTTCAAGGCAACAGCTGATGTCCCTATCCAACAGGACACATGTGGTATCCCAAGGGTGTATATGCTGTCAGTCTCAACCAACTCTGAACTAGAAACCAATCAAGCACAGTACATTTTTAATACAATATTTTTTGTATTTTTAGTAATTGTATATATATTTATTTGTAATTGTACATATATTTCTTTAAATGTGGTTAACTAATTTAATTTATTGGATAATTGTTTTAATTGATATTGCTATTTAAGGGATGGGTGGGGATGTATCTTTTGTTCTGAAGAAGTCCCTTGAAGAGGGATGAAAGCGGTTAACTATTATTAAAGTTTGTACTTTCCAGTTACTGTGTTGTGCTGTTAACTATCTAGTTGAAAAGGTTATGCCTGCAAAGGTGTAGGTAGCTACCCTGCCTGATGTGGACAGGGTGCCCATTCCATCATAGGGTGATTGGGTGGGACACATATCCGAGCTGCCAACAAGGCCAGTTCAGGTCACTCACCAGGTGGAGTTTTTGTGTGTGCGTGCGTGCGTGCGTGCGTGTGTGTGTGTGTGTGTGTGTGTGTGTGTGTGTGTGTGTGTGTGTTAATAGAGTGGAGCATAACTTGCATTTGTGCAGCAGTCCCAGCAATGTGGAGTCCGTGATTGCCTGGCATGCCAGAGTGAGGTCACTCCTGAGGAGTATGTATGAAACTGGGTAGAGGGTTGGCCTTATAGCCTATAGCTGTATGGTAGATGATTGATAGCCTGCCATTCCCTGGTGGGGAACCTCTGTGATGTCATGAGCTGCTGCATGTGCTGTATGATCTGAATAATGAGCAGAGAATTTTGCACATTAATGGTCCTCATTGGGGGAACATGAAACATCAGGAACAGTGGGACAATGCATGCTGTAATGCCAGTATGTTGTTGATAACCACCCACATACTGTGCTGACAGATGGCAGGGGTATGATGTGGGTGTTAGCTGTGGATAGTGCTGGAAAAGTGGATGTGTAGGGTCAGTACATAATAGTGGCCAATGTATGTGGTCCTGTGATGTGTTCCCCTGTTCATATCTTTCAGGTGCGATGTACTAAAGATGGAAACTGTTGCAATCATCATTGCCTTCAGACTCCATCATTGGCTACTGTTGGGAAGGAGCTGACAAAACCTGCAACAACACAATGCCCTGTGTGCAGAACTGGTAGCAACAGAAAACAATGTGGGCTACCGGGATAGGAGCTATGAACAGGTCTGGCACCATGCCACAGACCTCATACACAATGCATGGCAAAGGGCTGCAGCTGTGGCCATGGACCATGCTGGCAAAGGTGGAGCACCTGTTAGTCAAGCACCACTCTCATCCACTGAGGAGTTCCTCACAAACCTTGGTTCAGCCACCACGTCCCATGAAACCATCACTACATATGTCATGGAGGTGGTGGGACAGATTCCACAACTGAGGAGCATCCAGGTAAGGCCCCAGTAAGGCCCCAGTGGGCATCATGTTAATACTGTAGCATTCATAGTGGCAGCCTTTGCATAACTGTATGCATATGTCAAGTCAATCTGCATTTGTGGGTGGGGATTTGCAATGCACACTTGTGCTCACATATTGTGAATGTCAGCAATTTGGATAGTAACACAGCTTGTAGTGTACATGTTCATAAATGCACATATTATCTTGTACCAATGCCACATGTGTGTGTGTGCCGACAATAACTCTCCCCCCACCCCATAGGTCCCTGTGGTGTGGCTTGGGAACATCAACCTGAAGCCGGTGAATGTTGAACTGTCATGTTGTGGCTCACCTATACCCTAGGCATATTAAGGGCAGCCAGTTTCCCATGCACACAGCTGTTAAGCTTAGCCATATTGCAATATGTGCATGTTCACTTCTGGTGGGGTTCACTGCAGTGTATCATGTTGTTCATCACAGGAGCCTATTTGCAGGAGCTGTAACATATTGGCAGGTACGGTTGTGTAGGTGTAGCCACTGTGCTATACAGGGGTACATTAGCAGTGTGTACTATGTGTTAGGTGAAGGTTCATAACATACCCCCACTTGTCATGTATCTCACAGGTGTATAGTAGTAGCAACATTAACTGGATGTAGCTGCACTGAATGTTGTTGAGGGCCTGTCCAGAGTGTATCTGTTGTGGTCTGATTGTGTGTCATGCTGGGCATCAGTCAGAAGGTGTGGTCTGTACAATGCCTTTTTAGTACCCCGTTTGTGTGTGTGTGTGTGTGTGTGTGTGTGTGTGTGTGTGTGTGTGTGTGTGTGTGTGTGTGTGTGTGTGTGCGTGTGGATCAGCAAACATTATAGTGCAGGAAGTAATTTACCTATGTTGTCTTCCCCTCACAGGTGAACATGGGGGTTGGGGTCTCTCCTCCTCACAACCTGATTTCAGTGTCTCATTGCACTCTGATGATGGTGGCCATAGTGAGGCACAGGTGGGGTTGTTGGGGGCTGAATCTGTACCTTTGGTTGACATCCCACTTTCACCGCCAATGTCCCCACACATGGTCAGTATGCCTACACTTACTCAGTCCCCAGCAGCCACAGATATTGGACAGTTGGAGGATGGTGCCAAGGAACAGGGTAGTGCAGCAACTATGGCATCTGTGATCGTTGACACTAGCCATAGCCAGTCAGCTGGCGAGGTCCCACATAGACAAATTGACAGGGGTACTCAAAGGAGGACTGCTGCCCATCCAGCCCATGTCAGAGGTGTCACAGCATGTGTCACCTGACACATGTTTCAGTCCGTCATGGAGGCACAGGCATGTTGTGAATGGTACACCAAACAGACGCTCAGGGTTATGGATGCAACACTTCCTGGCATAAGTGACACCCTCCACGGCATTTTGTGATGCTATACATCATTTCATTAATGTTGTGGATAGACAGTGGGGAGAGACATTGTCAGTTATTAACCCTGCAATGTCTTTGCTTGAACATGTGGTGGGATTAGGACATCGGACATGTGAACATAGGTCAGCAATAAAATCAGCTGAGAGCCCACGTGGCTATGCACATTTACACTTCTGTAGTGGCAGTACCACCAGCACTACCAAAGGGAGTGTGCTGTCCACACCACAATGTAGCAGGCCATAGGCATGTGGTCCTGGCCAGTCCTGACATTGACACAAAGCCAGCAGACATTAGTCACTGTCAGAAAGTAGTACCACATCTGGCCTTGGGCATGGTGGTGCCAGTGACACTCCTGGCAAGACCAGTTCCTGTGTCCATTGCCAGAGATGGTGAAATGTACATCCTGCCATGTACGGTCCATGGCTGTCCAGCATACCGCCGTGTAGGGCTAGCACATGACTTGACTGTGTGCATACACACACTCATATATCACTATTAAAAGCAGGTCACCACCAAACACACACAGCTCCTCTCCATGTCCCAGCTGAACACCACCACTCCAGACACACACACACATGATGTCAGCTGTATGGCCCAGCCTACACCTTTGACATCCCCCACACCACACCCTGTACATGTGATGATACCTGTGGCACATCCCTGTTATCCATAACATCGATGCAGGGGAAATGCTAATATGTGTCTGATGCACAGGGTGAATATAGTACAGGTAATGACAGTGTGTAGACTACTACTGTTATGCTGTGTAAGGTGCTGTCTGCTAGCAATTGTCGGGTTTATATTATGAAAGCGAAAAACCCTATGAGCGAATACCAAAATGTCGACCCCTATACCGCGAAATACGAAAATCCTGAACGCACTAAACAGCGAAAAGAAAAAAAATCGAACTGTCATAGTCAGCCAACCCCACTACTACCTATATACTACCTACCCAAATAAAATAAATAAAGCACATACATACACTAACCAAACCCTACTTCTAACATAAAGTAAAGCACAAAACCCTACTTCTAACCTGACACTAAACTCCACATACACAACTAACTATGCACTTTCCTTAACCCATCCCTAACCCTAAGGTCCATAACTATCGCACACGTCCCCTACAGACATACACCCAAACAAAACAAGTAATCCACATACATACATTTAACAAAACCCTACCTACAGCACTACACTAAATCTAACCTACATTACTTATCTAAGCACTTACCTTAACCTGCACCCTATCCTAAACTCCGTAACTCTCCAACACTTACCTTATGCAGCTAATCCAGATGGGCCAACCATGGAAATTCGATATTTCCATTTTTGCGGTTTTTGACTTTCGCTCTAAGTCCACTTCGCGCTATATGGTTCGACGTTTACGTATTCGCGCAAACATCTTTTCGCTCTCATAATATAGACCCCAATTGTCATGGGTACACATCGCAGTGTATGTACCTTTGTGCCATAATGCTTTATTGCTGTTGGTACTGCTGATGGACTGTTGTCTCACAGACCTTGTTCTGTTTCTGTTCCAGGTATCCATCATTGTACATCCTGGGGAGCTCCTGCCATTACCGAAGCTGAGTATGGCGGAGTAAAAACACAGAGACCTTTTCATCGCCAAGGTATGGCTGTATATGTGCATGTTTTACCTAGGTGCATATGCACGCATCAGAGTGTGAGGGACAATGAGGGCAGACAGCATAACCCTGCAAGCAGTGTGTGAGGGACAATGGGAGCAGACAGCATAACCTTGCATGCGTACCCCTTGAGACAGCCAGCAAGCCTTCAAACATCACTCATATCAATGCTACAATTAAAGCTACTAACAGAAAGATTGGCTCTCTCTATAGAATCAAAGCTTTCCTAACTCCTGAAACTAGAACTATCATTGCTAGAACCCACTTAATCTCTACCCTTCTATATGCTTCCACCATTTACACTAATCTTTCTAAGCACAATCTCAATAAACTAGCTTCATCCTACAACAACATTGCCAGATTTGCCACAGCATCTCCTTACAGAACTCATCATTGTCTTAATCTTAAAAAACTGGGCTGGCTGGAATTGCCCAACCTAATACAATTCCACCAACTTAATATTGTCCACAAAGCCCTTTATCACCCTAACAACACTCCAACTCTCTCCTCCCTCATACAACCCTACAATAATCAGAGGAACCTACGCTCTTCTAACAAACTACTGATTCAAATTTCCCAATCTAATAACTCAGCAGGTGACTCCATATTCTCCAACTCAGTTGGCAGAACATGGAACAAACTACCTCAATACCTCTCTACACTATCTTCACTCCCACTTTTTAAAGCTAAAGTAAAACTCTTTCTTTCCAACCACTGGCTCTGCTCTTGTACCAACCCTAGTTGAACTCTTTTCTCTCCGGCCTTCTGTTTCCTTTATCCCCTTATTTTCTTTTTCCTAATTTCTACCCCACTTGAACGTCCTCTTCAAATTAATTACATACTCATTATTTTATTTTCCTTTCAATTCTGTAATAGAGTATTCTTCTTGGGTATTCATTTTTTGTTCTATGTTAAGCCTCATTTTGTACCCTGATCCTAGGGATTTTTCAGCTGGTTATGTTAAGTTCTTAAATACTATTATATATTCTTTATTACTGCATTATTTTATATTGTTTGTATAAGTTTAGCTTGTTTTAGTAGTTTATAGCAGAGCTTTTCTCCCCGGGCCTCCACTGAAAATGGACATATATCCAGTTGGACTAGCCCGGTTAACAAATGTAAAATAAAAATAAAATAAATAAAATAAATCACAAAAACCAGGAACCAGGCACTGGTACAATGCAAAAAAAACAAAACCAAGGACACCTTCTCAAACTCAACCAAAATACTTTATTGTTTAGTGCTTTCATCAGTGTAAATCAGCTGACTTCTTCAGAACAATGAAAAACTTTAACTTCCGTAATATATACCATTAAAAAGCATCACATGGTACAATCAAGTAATAAAACATGTTAAAATAATAAAACATTTAAAGTAACACATACAGGACAAAATATCATACTAATAAACACAATAATCTTACATTTTTTTCTTTTCTTTTTTCTTTTGTTTACACATACAGCAACCCTATGTTTTCTTAAACAAAGTCTTAGTTCATAAAAACAAGATTACATTTTATATGAGCGCAGCTTTAATAAGCTGCTTAAACTAAGACTGTCATTAAGCCCAGGAAAAGTAAGGGCATCCAACCTCACCTGCCAACATAATTCCTTAAATTCAAGGTAGTCTTTCCATGGACCCCCCCCCCCAAAGGTCCTGCGACACCTTTTCTATCACAAGAAATCTAAATTCATGACCAGGGTATCTATCTACATGCTTAAATAAAGCACTACTGGAGTTGCACATTCTATCCCTTAGATGTTCATAAATTCTTTCTTTGTCTCCTTTTGGTTTTTCCAATATAAAAACCCTTGCATCGCATGCACAAAGTAGCATAAACTACTCCCATAGTACAACACGAAAATTTAGCCTTTGGTCTAATAATAGTGTGGTTAATTCTGATTTTGTCAATGCTAAGTATAAAATTGCATTGTACACAAAACCCACATTTCTTAGTCGCTAGACCACCTTGTAGGGGAAGCACTGGGGCCTCCCTTTCCAAAAGGTTTTTAATTGTCACCCCCCTTCTGAAAATAACTTGGGGTACCAATCCCACCTTGTTCAACATTGCATCTTGGCCATGAAAAACACGCCAGTTATTTTGTAAAATATTATAAATTTCTTGGTAATCCACAGAAAATTTGGTAAAAAAAGAACAAACATAGTCCTCACCAGTACTAATGGGTGTAGTAGATTCAACATCCAAATAAAAGTTCCAGTTGTTACTATCAGTACAAAGAAGGGGTTTAAACTTCCCAACCCCTCTCATATCTGAAACGTCTTTGAACACTGGGCAGGATTCAGGAAGCCTCCGTGTAAGAGTTATAACTCTTACACGGAGGCTGCAGTTAAATGGTGTGATGTCAGCATGTCATGCATATGCATGAGGTGCATGAGGCATGCTGAATCACACTGTAACTCTTACACGGTCCATGTAAGAGAGTAGGGGGCGTGTCTGTAGACACGCCCCCAGAAGTCTAGAATGGCTGAAAGCAAACAGCCACGAGGGAAGCCATGGAAATGTGAATAACCACACTACACAACACATGCCCCCACAGACCAGCAATGTAAACAGTGAACAGATGTTGTAAAATGAAAATAAAAACTGTTTTATTTTTTTTAAATCCCGAAAATGTTTGCTACTGTGTGCGCTCGTGTGCGCGGGTGTGCTACTAGCGCAACTGCAGTTAGCAATAAGTGGAAAAGGATATAAGAACTAAATATGCAAAGTAAGCCAAGAAGTAATAGCATAGCGGTAGAGTTGTCAGCTTTAGAGCAAACAGGCAAGGTTCGAGCCCACACAACAACCTTTTTTTTTTTTTGTAAATAAGCACTAAAAAGGCCCCAGACAGTATTGTAGAAATGTAAAAGTATTTTCTTTTGTAAAATGGAATGAAATGGAGCATATATTTGCAAGTAATACAATAATAAAAATCTTTAGAAATGTACTGATAGCTAAACTGCAGTGAGACCGAGTGCCCGTAGCTAAGTAGTGTTTCACAAACTGCAAACAGCTTGCCCATAGCTAAGGACTGGTTTAACAGGCTCAAACTGTGTGCAACCAGCTGCGCTACGGTTAACATGTGTGTTACTAGCCAATTAAGGTGAAAGCCAGCTCACACCATTTGCGCGATACTCCCACAAGCTAACCGGTGGTGCGCATGCGTGAGGTCCGCACAAACGAGCGCAGGCCTGGTTTTAAAGTGTTTAAAAGTGCTTTTGGCATGATTGATTGACAGGTCCTGAAGTCATTCCCAGACAGTCCTAAAATGTAAAAGTCAGTGGTCAGATTCGAACCCAGGATACCATGCACTAGAGTCAATGTACTAAACCACTAAGCCATGACAGCAGTACTTAGAAATGCAGAAATAGCATATATATAGGATGTAATCCAAAATGGAGCATGATAAAGCAGTTTCTGTGAAGTTGATACAATTCCAAAACGGCCAATCATAGAAATGTGCGGGAAAATCGGCATATATAAGCCCCATAGGCAGGAATACACAGCATAAACAATTGTAGAATACACCTGCAGGCAGAATGAGTTTAGTAGGGGAGGGACATTGCTTTCGAGCACAGCGGTGGGGTGTTGAGGAGTCTAGATACATGGTCTGGCTCCTAGTTCACCATCATGAGGCCCAACTCATGCAGGGCCAGGTCTCATGGGGATCGTACAGGGCGGAGGCATGGGACCAGTTGGCTCATGATCTGACCAGTGCTACTGGCATTCCACGCACTGGTGAGCAGGTCCGTCACCACCATGCGGACCTGAAGCAAAGTAAGCAAGACCAGTTGACCCAATGGATCCAGGAGGCCCGGGATATGCCCAACGCCCCACTACTGAGTAAGATACATTTTACTTATGTATGTAAGGAATTCAACTAGCTGATACCAAGGAGATGTGTATTCCAATATTACTTGTTTTGTATTACAGCTGCAGGTGTCCGCTCTGCGAATCGCATGGCACATGAGCGGAGGTTGGTGCGGCTGTGCCACCATGCAGGTTAGTAACCCCACCTTGTACTTGTAAATAAATATTATAATGTAGCACGTAGCAGAACACTGCAGTGTATTGATTAAAAGTAATAGAATGTGCAAGCAGCAAGTAAAAGTCTGCAGGTATGGCTGCAACAAGTTTGTCAGTATGCAAGTGAAACTGGAAATATAACTGATAGAAATAAATAGTTCTGTAATACAGATGTCCCACCATTAATTAAATGTAGTATAACCTGCAGTGGTCTCAAGGGTACAGCTTCAGAAGCTGAGTTAATCACATGTGAGATATATCCCCTGTTGAAATGCTGAATCATGACAGAAGTGAGGCTGCTGGAAAGTGTTTGAATCACCACAGGTCTAATATGTGAACAAAGCCTAGAAGTACCAACCTGAACTGTGAAATAGCAGGATGTGTGAGAGTGACAGAAAGGGTCATGTATCAATAAATAAAGTAGTAATAACTCCTGAATATATAAGCTTCAGTGTGGTTCTACAGAAATAAATGCATGTGGGAATTAAAACTTAACATCCCAAACTGATTTCCGTGAGTCTGACTCTTGAATGTTCAGGCCAAACTCTGTATATGGTGATCACAGTCAGCGATTTGGAGATAGAATGAATGATTGTCTGACATACTAAACATCCATAGCTGTCCCCTGCCCTGTCATCAAAGTGTAGCAGGATGATGTATCTGATCAAATTCAAAATAACCAGGATAGTGATGTATCTGTAACAGGTCTAGCATGACAGTCAAGTAAGAATCAGTGGGAAAGTATCACCCACAAGTTAATTGTGTTTCTATTACAAATGTATATGAATGTATAATTTATGAATGTGTCATCATTTTCTTTCTCCACCCCACCCTATAATTGCAAATAAAAAAACCACTACATATTGGTATGTGAACATTTCATTAACCATGGACATTTGTCCTGTTTCAAAAATATATGCATGTCTGTTGTTGCATGTGCCCTGGTCATACCTGCAAACTGGCAAACCTGATGGCCTGTTGCCATTAATCAATCCTGCATGTTGTTCAATTGTGTATTTCTGTTCAAATAATGCATGTGATATTGATATGCCCGTTGTTCAATGGTGTTAATATCTGGGTGTTTGTTTAATGGGAATACCAATGCATGCTGTTACAACTAATTTGAATGGAATAATATGCCACTAACCCAAACTAACATAACATACCCACAAACCCAGAACGCTTGGGAAGGCAGGTCCTAGCGGACCCACCTCTCCCACCTCAGCTGGCGACTGCACCTGGCACTAGTGCCCAGGCTGGACCCTCCTCCGGTAGCCCTGTGCCACCTTCGGGTGGAAGCACTGCAGGGGATGGGGCCCATCCCCCCTCTGCAAGAGTGGCCGGAGGAGCACGTCCACTCACCCTCCAAGGTGTCCGGTCTGTGGTGTGAAGGGAGATCCACAAGACTCTGTCCTTGGGCCCCTACGCCAGCTTGAGGCCCGGGTGGCACAGCCACGGCTTGCCCTTTCCCCGCACAGCCCCCAGCACAGCCCCGTCCTGGGCTGTGAAGGAACAGTGGCAACTGCCTATGGGTGGGGATATCAGTTCCACTGTTGCCATCTGTGGGCTCATGTGCCATGGATATCCCAACCTCCGTCCCCGTCAATTGTGTAACCCCCACACATGTGTCATACACCGCCCCTGTATGCGTCTTGTCTGTCTTGTCTGTTAACCTACCCAACCTACCTCCCCAGCTATACCGACTACCTCACCTGACATACCACTCTCACCTGATAAAAAAAAAAAGGGCACTCTGTACCCACAAAAAAATTACGCCCCATACATAGCTGTCCATGTTGCACACATGTCCGCTGGACATCGAAACTGTTAATTACAATTGGCTGTACAACAGGTATTAATGTTGTCCTGACACCTCTCTCAGGGGTGGAAGGTTCCAAATGTCACACCAAATTGCATACAAATGCACAGCTGTTGCTGGGTAAGACATGGGCAGCTATGGGCCTCACCTACATCCTTCCTGCAAATTCCAAGCTTGTTTCCCTACTGTCTTACCCTCTTTGTGACCCCTTTTTCACCACTTTCCTGTCACCCCTTTTTCGTTTCTTTCAAAGAAAATAGCGCGGGTGTGCGCTTGTGTGCGCGGAGCTCACCGCCAGTGCGCATGCGTGAGCTCCGCTCAAACGAGCGCAGACCTAGTTTTAAGTGCTTAAAAGTGCCTTTGGCACTTTTGATTGACAGATCTTGTACACATTTCGAAAGAAAAATAAATTCCCACTGTCAGTCTCGAACCTAGGACCCTGGTAACACTAGACTGTATGACCCACCACTGAGCCATGACTCTCATACAAGAACATAGTGCTAAAATAAATATAACATGTAATACTAGGAATCAATCGAACGGTAATATAGGATGTGTACTACCCAAAGCATGTCAGGTAGATTTTAATGCCTGAATTACTGGATTCCCACACTAGTTTAGTGTTCACGGAAACAGCCCTGCTAATCGTTAGCTTGTACATAATAATGTGAGGTAATGTTCATATATGAAAGTATTATATGTACACATATGTATATATATATATATATATATATATATATATATATATATATATATATATATATATATTAATACATGTGAAATATAGTGGTAGGTGTCAGTATTCACACACACTCACTACAGGAAGCAGTGAAAATAAATGCAGCAACCACAATCTACAACACAGCCTGACTCCTGTGAGACTTAATAACCCTTTTAACTGCGTAAAGGTGCCTTCAGCACTTTGATTGCCAGGTCCTAAACTCAGTTTGAAAGAAAATAATTCCTACTGTCAATTCCAAGCCCCTTGGTAACACTAGTCTGTATGACCTACCACTAAGCCATAACTCTCATGCAAGAACATAGTGCTGAAATAAATCTTACATGTAATAGTAGGAATCAATATATAGGTAATATAGGATGTGTACTACCCAAAGCATGTCAGGTAGATTTGTAATACCTGAACGACTGTATTCCCATTCTAGTTTAGTGTTAACAGCCCTGCTAATTGTTAGCTTGTACATAATAATGTAAGGTAATGTACATATATGAAAGTATGTATATGTACACATACATACACACACACATATGTATATATATATATATATATATATATATATATATATTAATACATATGAAATATAGTGGTAGGTGTCAGTATCCATACACACTCACTACAGGAAACAGTGAAGATAAATGCAGCAACCAGAATCTGCAACACAGCCTGACTCCTGTGAGACCTACTAACCACTTTAACTGCTTAAAGGTGCCCCTAGCACTCTGATTGATAGGCCCTATACTCAATTTGAAAGCAAAATATAAGCATACTAGTAGGCCCTACCACAAGACCATTGTAACACTAGTCTGTATGACCTACCAGTAAGCCATGACTCTCATACAGGAATATAGTGCTAAATAAGTGGAACATGTAATAGTAGGAATGAAGATAAAGGCAATATAGTATGTCTACTACCCAAAGCATGTCAGGCAGACTTTTACTGTCCCAATTACTGGATTCCCATACTAGTGTAGTGTTAACAGAAACAGCCCTGCAAATTGTTAGCTTGTACCCAATATTGTCAGCTAATGTACATATATGAAAGTATGTATATGTACACATATGTATATATAGCAATACATATGAAATATAGTCGTAGGCATCAGTATGCATACACACTCACTACAGGGAACAGGTGGGAGAAATGCAGCAACCTGAATTCACAACACAGCATGAAGCATGAGAGATGTACTAACCTTCACACTCACAGAACATTTTCCAACAGCATACCAGCATGGTCCACGCCCTTACAATCTGAAAGGGCAACGCCTATCTCACATACCCTTTTATAGCACTGTCCTGAAATCACAGTGAGACATGCAATCAGTACACAACTGGCTGTATGCAATTAGCCAATGCTGCCTTACAATTGGTGCAGAGGCCATCACATGGACCTATGCAGATACCTACAAAAGCATTCAGTACCCACACTCCACACATGCAATACAGTCATTGCACAAACCTACTGAGAAAGAGAGTGAGAGACAGAGAGAGAAATAAAAAAAATATACAGACAGCCAGCAGCAAAACCAGCAGCAGCAAGCAGCAAGCAGCAAGCAGCACCACTGACACAGCAACAGCTGCCACAAACACAGGTAATGCAAAGTAGCAGGTTAATACTGTGTTTACTGTGACACCTCCAAATGTATCATAGTTCACTATCTATAGGTATGTCCATGAGATAGGTTGTGTGTACATAGTCCTGAAATATATACATATGTAATATTGCTGTACATGTTGCCCATACTTAAAACTTCCATAGCTTGGAACACAAGGCCAGTTGTGCATATGATGCAGTAGTTACCAGGGTCAGTAGAGGTTACTCCTCATTGGTGTGGGACCACTGTGTATGTATGGCACTGTTCAGGTACATATCCTGTAGTATGGCCAGGGATTAATATCAGTCTGTCATGTGGTGCTATGTCCTCCGGGGGTGAACGTTGCACACATCCAGGGATACCATTTCGTAACAGTGATGCTATGTGTTCTGCAATGTTGAGGGTGGCCCTCACCTGGACATGTGAGAGGATAGGGAGGTTACAGTCATCTGTGATAACTAATACCGCATGTGTAGGAGAACCTGCACCTAAACTGTCTGCAACAATGTTGCCAATATCTGTGCATTTGGTGAATGTGAAGCATCTTAACACTGATGACCACAGATGCCTTGCCTTCATGTGAATCTGCTCTGTGCTGCAGTAGTCTCCTGCTATTGTTATACAATGTGCCTGTATCTGTAGTCCACTGGACAGGATAAATAAGTGGTGTGCATATGTTCTGGGTTAGATATGTGTGTGCACAGTACATGCAGTATGTGGGATGTCTGTGGTAAGCATATGCAAAGGGGCCAGCAGTGTGTGTTGTGGCTTCCACTGGCCCAGTGGGCTGCATGGATAGCATCACAGTCATAACTAGTGAATAACTGTGTAATTACATGCATACATAGCAAGGTAGTGTACTGTGCTTGTGGTGTTGTTGGGATATCTATATCCAGGCTGAGTAATGTGTGTCCACATCACAGGGTTGGATGGCAACACACATCCAGTATGTAGGGATGAACACCCAGAGTGTTTCAGACATGTCGCCTGTGCAGAAATATCTGGCCATTACCTGTGCATCCCCACAACACACACACATGCAACATATGGCAGAAGTACTATAGCAGTACACATAGGTTCATAGGTTCATACTAGGCTATTTGCCCTAGGGCATTGATAAGCCTAGTAGAATGTGTTTGTCTTTCGCCACCCAATTACAAGTTATGCTGCTATGCCCTTGTCCGACGTTAGTATACTGTGCCTCTGTCTAACAGTGACATAGAAGTGATACCTGGGGTACAACTATGATCTCCATCCACTCATCCAGATTCCTATGGAAGAGAGTCAATGAGGGACTCTGCCTAACCTGTAGTGTGAGTTCATTACAGAGTGAAGGGAGCCTTGGTTAGAATATGCCCCTCCAGCATGTCCTATTTATGTCAGTGCTGAGGTTCAGGTCTCCTGAGCATGTGGCTGTATGGGACTCTGATTTCCTGAGGTGCAGCATGTTCATTACTTCTGGGTTGGACATGGCTGTATATGGCAGGCACAGATTGCCTCTGAACAGGCAGTATGCCACTGAGTCCAGCTGGATTTCCTTTAACTGGGCAGCATATGACATCTGTTTGAGCCATTTCATCCTCTTGATGAGGTACTGTTGTCCTGTACCAGTTGCTGTAGGTGTCTGGTTAGGTACATCCCAAAAGGTGCATTGTACACAATTATAGGCCTGATGATGGATGAGTAAAGAGGCACAATGACCTCTCCTGCCATACATGTGAATCCCTCATGATTAGCTGGGCTATATAACATGTCTTTCAATCCACGTTGGCCATGTGGTTGACAAATGACAGACTGCTATCATGTTTGTTCCCCAGGTCCCCAATTACGTCTTCTGTACTCAATGGCCTAACACCTATGTGGTACTTTGCCACCAATGTGGAGGTGTGGGAATCTGCGTTGAATATTGATACTCCCCCTCTTTTGTTCAAGTGTTGGGGCTAACAAGAATGGTAACAGGTATAACTTGGTAGTGCTGGTGTGCTCCTGGGAAACCTGAAAAAGGTTTATGTTACTGCACAGATATCGATGTCCATAATGCTAAGTAGGGTTTTGAGTGTGTGTATCCTGAGGTCTAGACTTCTGGTGTTGAGTAGCATCACTCTTACTTCCTCATCCTTTGTGATACAAATGGATGTGGGTTTGCCTTATGAGCCTTGCCTAATACAGGCACTATGGGTGTAGCAAGAGCCTCCGCCAAAATCCAATAGGCCAGGGGTGACAGGTGCAAGCTGTCCCTAGCAAAGCATTGTGGCTTGTACAGCATACCACCCCAAGATGACAGGCATTGGCACACCTGTGAATGACACCAGTATGTCAGTCAATTGTTGGAAGGGATCATCGTGCCTTGATATTGTGGCATCGTTCTTGGTGAGGGTAAGATGCTACTCAAGGTCAGGGTCATACTGTCTTGGGCTACATGCTCAGAGAGCTCCTTACTGTCTCATGTCATGTAGTCCAGGGAGGTATGTGTCAGGTCATTCACACCAGCATGGACATTGACTGAGTCATACCTGTACTTGCCTTGGAGTTACTTGAGTGTTTGTGTTATGTGGCGGGTCGTAGTGCCCAACAGGCTGCACACTGTGACCCTCACCTCGTTAAGCCTGGTGAACGTGATGTCAGTGTGCCTGATGATAGAGGCACCTAGTACAGGTGTATGAGGTGTGTTGTTTACTGTTAATGGCTGTGAGTGTTCAGCACATTGGCTTTGTGTGATATGTGTTGCACGTGTTTGTTTCCGTGGTAGTGGTTGCTTGAGTGTCTGCTTAGGAGGTCTCTGCTGCATAGGCAGACCTGTAGTCTGAGCCTACGAGTATGTTCATGTGTGATCATGTGTTAGTTCTGCTGTTGTGGTAGGTCTATGTGAGACTGGAAGTGTAGTGAGTGTGGTTTCCTTCTCCACCTGACTGGTTATGGCAGTATTGAGTAGAGAGAGCCTAGCCTCCAGTTTGGTATATGGTTGCATCACTCACATGAGTTTGAATTTGTTGTTAGGAGGAGGGGGTTGTCTGTGTACATGCAGCTGTTCTAACATTGTCTCTTGATTACCACACTCACCAGCTGGACTGGGTAGGAGACTGACAACTGACCTTTGGACATGCTAGAATACTATTGTGAATTCCGTAATAATTGAAAACAAGGTCCAGTGGGGAGTGAGGGTGTACTGATATTACCTACTACTGCTGACTGATATAATAGCTTCAGTGAGCAAGTGCCAGGTAACCTAAGTGCAATGTGTCACAATTAAGTAAATGCAACAATGACAAGCAGTCACTTGCTGTCATGTGTAACATGGAAATACGTACAGTAAGCAATGCAGATATCAGTAGTGAGTCACAGAAGTGTTGAGAAGCTGTGTATTATGTGGAAGTAGCATACCAGTGAAATAACAAGCTAACAAATAACAAGCATATAAACAAAGCTAGATTCAGGAGGCCTGGATGTAGTGTTTGCTACAGCAAACAAGGTGTACCAATGTCAGTAAGATACAGCTCAAATATGCAGGCACTATAAACCTGAAACCAGATGTCCCCAGCTATGAATGGCAGAGTACAGCCTATTGTCACACAAGAGTGCAGACCACAAACCTTGTTAATGTTAAATAACTGGCCTGAAGGCCAACTGCCTATACCAGAACTAATACACTTGGACACTGGGCTCTCAATCAGCAGTTCCCAACTTCAAAGGATGAAAGATATGTGTCCTGCCACCACAGTGCTTGCCACAAACCTCCCTAATGTAAAACAACTGGTCTGAAGGCCAAGTGCTTAGTCCAAATGACTTAGAATGATAGCTACACTTTAATCAAGTTACAACCAAGCAGTAATAAGTACAATTTAATACTCCCTGTATAGAATGTGTACCATGTATTGCTGAGATACTATGCTGATAACCTGTTTGTGTACCTTTCCAGGGAACATGGCTCCAAAAGGAAACCCCTATTCTGCTGCAGAGGATGAAGTGATCCACCAGAGCCTGATGCGTGACTATGCCATCCTGTTCTCACGCACCACCCAGAATCAGCAGGAGAGGTCTGCACTGTGGCAAAATCTTGTTAGCAGGATAAATGATGTTGGCATGCATGATAGGACATATGAGCAGGTGAGACATCACTGCAGTGATTTGATTAGAAATGTCCGCCAGCGTGCTGCAGATATCCGCAGGCAACAGGTTGCCACAGGTGGGGGGGTGGCCACACATCCCCCCCTCACCAGACAGGAGGAGCTACTGCTAAGTGTTGTGGATCCAGCCCCAGAACAACAACAGCAACAGTCATGCATCATGATGGAGGTTGGATCCACACAGCAGCAAGACACCGAGCATGCAGGTAAGATGCCATATTTATTTATTGTTATTACTTTTACATTTGTTGACTGAGATAGTCTAGCTGGATATATGTCCATTTTCAGTAGAGGCCTGGGGAGAAAAGCTCCACACATAACATAATAAAGGCAGACAGACAAGTTGTTAATACAGACATCCAACATAATAGAAATATACACCAGCTTGTTAATTAAATCAACATACATTTAAGGAACTCAAACAGTTTAAAGTCATACACAATGTACTGTCGGTTTCAAAGCAATTATACCTAAAACATAACGGTTATGCAATAAGGCAAAAGCCATATAGATAATAGTTAAAGCTCAGAAGGGTAGAGAAGTAGAAGGAGTATGAAAGATAAAATAATAGGGAAGAGGCAGGAGTCAAGAAGGGAAGTGAGGAAAAGAAGGAAGACAGTCAAGAGGAGGTGGGAGGGATGGGAGAAGTAGGTCAGAGCATAGAAGGACATCAAGGGGAAAGAAACAGGGTAGAAGCTAGTTTTATGCACAATGAGGGGTTAAAGGTAAAGAGAGGGTGGGGAGAGGGACGTTAGCCTGGAGTACTACAAGAACAAAGCCAGTGGTTTTGGAAGTACAGTTTGAGTTGTTGTTTGAAGAGAGGTAAGGGTGAGATTAGAGTTAACTCCTGGTATGTACATATGACTGTTCTGTACACTGTTACTTCATGCACGCATAAGGTGTGCATGTGGTATGTATCTGTCATCATGATATGTAATTGTGCATGTGTGATAAAGACATTATGAGCAGCTGATGTGTATAAGGGAACTAGTGCAGTACTGTACTGTATCATGTGCAAAACAAATGGCACACTTGTGCCCACTGACATTACTCTCTTCATACTTCCAGGTCCCTCCCATCTAGCAACGAGGCAGGCCATACATGCTGGTGAGTGTGTTTAACATTACCTGAAAAACAATTTATAATACTAGTAAGAGTAGTGTAACTCTGTAGTATACATGCTGGTGAGGGTGTTTAATAATACCTGGATAAGGTAAACACGTTGCTGATGCACAGGGTACTACAGATGTGTTTACTGTGGGTGTGCAGTAACATGTTGTGTAACTGTTCACTGTTCCACTATGATTGTGTGTATATCATATCCCAGCAGTCCTGCTGCAGTAACTGTATGCATGTCCTCAATTGTTATCTGCACCCATACTACTTGCCAAAGTGTACCAGCTGCACACCTGAATCACATGCTACCATTGACTATGGAATGCATCATGTGCTGTTATGTAGATTCAGCTATATGTATCTGTTCTGTCACATGCATTTATACACACCCTGCTACCCCACACATGCACAGTCACCTGCCATTCCCATTATTTATTACCTTCATGAGTAGCTGTTGATACATGACAGGTACACATTTGAGAAGTGCACTATGTTGTTTACTACCGATTTCCTCCTCTCTACCTGTACTCACAGGGTGCGGCAACCTCATCAGTCAAAGGTGTAATGTGCATCAGGTACTGTGGTACCCTGATTGCCACATCAAACATGTTTCCATATGGAAATGCACACACAGACACATCCCACATCCACACACTTGCCACATTCAGGCTTCAAAACACTATCTAGGTATATTCTGGTACATGTGCGTGTTACAGTAGCATGTAACACTATACTGAGTACTGGCAGTTGTCTGTTGTCATGTTGTTTGTATAGAGTAAAAGAATTGTTCATTTATCCTACTTCTTTTTGTGGACATTACTTGAAGAAGTGTTACCTTACATGTGTTATTGGTACCACCACCTTCTCTTTTGTAGTTTTGTTTGTATAGGGTGCTGTCAACATCACTGCTTGTTAAGGGTAATGTGCACCCTGCAGTGCATAGCCCCATTTGGCAAAAGCCACATCCCACCCCATCATTGTGCACACACACTAACCCCACCCACAGTAAAACACATACTTTCCATTTGCAAGATTCAAACCCATACCTAACTGTGTTATGACAGTAGAAGCAGACACATTAGCAGAGTGTGCTATTTGCATTAGTGGGAGAAATCCTTTCTAATGCTGTACTTAGAGGGTGCTGACATCATCTGTGTGTAGGAGGAGGGATGTGCACCCTGTAGTGTGTTCTCCCAGTTGGCAAAAGGCACTTATCCCTCCCAGCATAATGCACACACATAAACCCCACTCATACATTCCCTTTGCAGGATTCAAAACCCTACCTAACTATGTTATGACACTGGAGAAAGACGCATTAGCGGAGCGCACTATATGAATTACTGGAGGACTTTAATTCAGGTAATATAGTTATAGAGTCCTGACATCATCAGTGTTTCAAAAGTGGGATCTGCATCCTGTACTGTACTGTCACAGTTGCTAATAGGGGCATTTCCCACACACACACACATCAATGTGTTCGAGGTTTGCATATGTGGGGGATCCAGTACTCCAGTGTGATTAGTATATGGTTCAATTGCAACAATGAGGGATATACTTCCAGTGGTGAGCATTTTGTACTCATGTTTGTGATGATCAGGTCTAGTATATCTGCCCCTCTTGTGGGAAGGTTGATTACCTGTTCCATAGCTAAAGAATGTCTGATCTATGGGAACCCTAGAGCTTGGGTATTGTGGCTTGTGTAATGTTCACAGTCTATGTTTGGGTAGCTGACGTCACCCAGTATGATGGTGTTTGCAGAGAAATCTATACTCTCCTGTGTGAGCATGAAGGCTGTGTGGGAGTCCTGAGTTTGAGAGGGTGCTGTAAGAGCTCCTCTGTGTCTCTTTCCATGTGGTCCAGGGAGGTACGTCTCAGGTTGTTTGCACCAGCATGGACAATGACTGCCTCATAGTTGTACTTGCTGTGGAGTGACCTGTGTGCCTGTGTTATGTGGCACATTCTATCACCCGACAGGTAGCTAAATGTGACCCTCACCTTGCTCAGTCTGGAGGCGGCACGTCAGTCAACAGCTCATGTCAAGCATGTTCACACCCCTCATAAATGATGTGGAAACCTTCAAAGGCCCCAGGCCTGTTGAAAATATGGACCAGACTGCAGATACCTGTATAAAGGCATTCTATGGACACATTCAGGAATGCATGGATCATGCAACCACATATGAAAGCATGACCCAATCCTCCAAAGGCAGACGTCCTGTGTGCCGGACACCAGCCATAAACAAACTATACAATAGAAGGATGAAGCCACTACATGATACAACAAACTCCCAAAATGTGAAGGCATCACTGATGAGTATTGGAAGACAACTACAGGCACCCATATGATTGTCTAAGGCCATCTTTGAGAGAAGATTCCACAAGCCACTGAGGATAATCACAAGGCTTTCTGTAGTTATGTTAGGAACCTGGGTGGTAATACCCAGATATGCTCAGAGGTAATCCAAGATGTCACACGAAATACAAAACACACAGACATTGCCATCATCCTAGTGGACAGGTTCACTGCTGCCTTCTCCCCCACCACACCAAAAGGGCAAATATGTCTCGCAGCAGAGTGCTGCCCCCCCTGACATCACAGATGCTCAGGTAAGAGATGCCCTTCCCAAAGCAATAAACACTGCATCAATGGGACCAGACAGTGTCCCAGGCTGTGTCCTACATGAACCACAAGAAGAGCTACACCCAGACATAACACTACTGTTCAATCCCAGCCTTACTACACGATATGTGGCCAAAGAGTGGCATACAGCAACAGTGGTCCCTCTACATTCAGGTGGTGCCTTAACGGATCCTGGACACTATTCACCCCATATGTCTGACTAGCTTGGTCTGCAAAGCTATGGCAAGGATCATCATGAACCTCACATATATAGATATTGTGGACCTACAGACATGTCACCATACACAGTTTGGCTTTGTTAATGGCAGATCCTGCCTCTCAAACCTGTTTGATTTCTTTGAAACAGTCACCAAGGCCACTGTCAAGGGAAGGAGGTCTACACAGCCTACCTGGACCTTGCATAAGCCTTTGATACAATACCCCACTTGTGCATTCTAGGGAAGCTCACCAGTGTACATATTAACCCCTATGTCACTATGGATATTGCACAGTGGCTCAAGGGCAGAACACACATGGTTAGAATTGCTGGAGCCATGTCAGCCTCCAACCAGGTACAAGTGGTGTCCCACAAGGCTCAGCCCTGGGAGCTGTCATATTCATTATATATTTATCATAGGTACAGGCCAACATGGAAGTACTGTGGCTGAGCAAGTCGCAGATGACTGCAAACCGGACGCCATAATCAACTCTCCAGCTAACACACGCATCCTCCAAAAGGGCCTCTTGCAAACACACGACTTGTGCCACAGCCATGGCCTCAAGGTGAATGACAAAAAGCGTATAGTCATCCCCTTTGTCAAACACAAAGTGACCACAAAGTACCACATATGTGTTAATCCATTAAGTGCAGACGAAGGAATTATGGACCTTGGGGTACACAGGTTGATAGCATTCTACCATTTGACAACAACATGGACAAAGTGGTTAGGAAAACATTTTATATGGGCCACATCATCATGATGGGATCCACATGTAGATCAGGGGAGGACATTGTGCCCCTTTACTCATCCCTCATCATGCCCATAATTGACTATAATGACCCTGTCGGCATGCACCTTACCAGACACCTGCAGCAACTGGAAAGACCACATACGCATCGACAAGAGGATCAAAGGGCTCAAACAGATGCCACATACTGACTGGTTAAAGAAACAGCAGCTCTACTCAGTGGCATACTGCCTCTTCATAGGCAATCTGTGCCTGACATATAAAGCCATGTCAAACCCTCACTTAATGGCCATGCTGCACCTCAGAATATCCAGATCCCATCAGGATACACGCTGGAAAGACTTGAACCTCAGGAGTGATATACATAGGACATGCTGGAGGGGCACATTCATAACTCAGAGGCTCCCTTCATTCTGGAATATTATCCCAATAGAGGTTAGGCAGAGTGACTCAGTGACTATCTTCAAGAGTGATATTAATGACTGGATGTGACATTGTAGGGTTACCCTGGGTATCACTTATGTGTCACTGTGAGACAGAGGCACAGTATACTAACCTTGGAAAAGGGCATAGCAAGACAGATTTACAATGCATGTTGAAAGCCACACACATTCTGGCTAGGTGGATACATGCCCTGGGCAGACATCCCTGTATGAACCTATGGACCTATGTATCTTGTTCACCATTGGCCCTATGTGCTGTTAATCACCAATGCAATCTCAATACTATGGTAGCATGTGCAAAGGTCAGTTGTCAGTCACCTCTATGGTACAGTTGTGGAATATGTGTGTCATGTAGTAATGTCACAGCTGCCACATGTACACAGTCAACCCTATCCTCTACCCATGGATGTACAACACATGTATGAGATGGAAACACATGGCCAAACTGTGGACTAAGCACTCTGAACCCAGTACTGGCATAACCTGCCAGGTGGCATGAAATACTACAGTGACAGCAATACCAATCTGATGTGGACCTACACTGACAGCAATACAAGCATGGAAACACACTGGGCCATTCGTGGAGCCTAAGGATAGCATCCTGCATGACTGGCAGACATCTCTGCAGCTGGCACACAGGCATACGTTAGGTCTGCACACAGCACGCATAACACATAGCACACAAATCCTGTGTGCCAAACAAGCACAGTCTGTACAGCTATACAACACTACTGCTGCAGTTGTGTTAGGTACTTTTATTGTCCAGTACAGTGAGGACATGCTCACCAGGCTGGACAAGGTGTAGGTCACAGTGATATGCTCATGGGGCACTGTGGTCCACCACATAACACAAGCATACAGGTCAGTCAGATGCATGGACACATATGACTCAGTCATTGTCCATGCCACCACAGCTGATGTGGGATGTCCCTCACTGGGATACATGATAGGGAACATGGAAGGGATCACTGAGCAAGTGACACAGGCTGGTAGAACCCTGACCTTGGTTGGCATCAGACCCTCACCAGGGATTCTGACATATTACTGAATGCTAATGAATTACTGTAGCTACAACACCCTAGCTGAACGGTTCTTAGCATGCGGTCACTGCATTGCTATGGAATAACGTCTTACCACTCCCACAACAGATGAAAACATGCAGCACCTGTTCATCAACAACAGGTAGACTATATGCCCCAGACCAGGTGTGTATCCCTCACTACTAGGCTGATAGCATCTACATCTCACACTGTATTTACACATCCCACATGCAGCACCTGCACAGAAGACCACAGTCATAATGTTACCCTGTGCAAATACCATGTATTCACATGTGGCAGGCATCACACATGGTAATTATTGAAGGTCACAGGTACATATGTGTATTTGGCACACACATACATCATGTGTGCATTGCCATAACTGGTTTAATCAATGTCATGCATTATTGTGAGGGACAACCGGCACACATGGGCATTCTGTGTGGGCAAAACACACGTGGCATGTCTGTAATCAAAAGCCATAAATAATTGTAATATCGTTTAGAAAGGGGTATGTGCATCCTATAGTGTGTTTTCCCAGTTGCCAAAAGGAATATTTCAGTCATACACACTTATCCTTCCTTCACACACACTTGCCAGTTGCTGGATTCAAACCCCTACCTAACTATGTTATGACACTAGAAACAGACACATTAGCAGAGCGCGCTATTTGCATTACTGAGAGATTTCCTTTCTCCTGATATACTTATAGGGTGCTGACATCATCAGAGTTTAGAAAGTGGAATGAGCATCCTGTGGTGTGTTTTCCCAGTTGCCAAAAGGGGGGTTCCTTTCATACACACACACTTACCCCCCTTCACACACACTTACCACTTGCTGGATTCAAACCCCTACTTCACTATGTTATGACACTAGAGAAGGCCGCATTAGCAGAGTGCGCTATTCAGATTACTGGGAGATTTTCTTTCCCCTGATATACTTATAGGGTGCTGACATCATCAGAGTTTAGAATGTGGAATGAGCATCCTGTGGTGTGTTTACACAGTTGCCAAAAGGGATGTTCCTTTCATACACACACACTTACCCCCTTCACACACACTTGCTGGATTCAAACCCCTATCGGGCTATGTTATGACACTAGAGACAGACGCATTAGCAGAGCGCGCTATTCACGTTAGTGGGGGATTTCCTTTCCCCTGATATACTTATAGGGTGCTGACATCATCAGAGTTTAGAATGTGGAATGAGCATCCTGTGGTGTGTTTACACAGTTGCCAAAAGGGATGTTCATTTCATACACACTTACCCCCCTTCACACACACTTGTCAATTGCGGGATTCAAACCCCTACCTAACTATGCTATGACACTAAAGACTGACGCATTAGCAGAGCATCAGAGTTTAGAAAGTGGAATGAGCATCCTGTGTTGTGTTTTCCCAGTTTCCAAAAGGGATGTTTCTTTCATACACACTTACAACCCTTCACACACACTTGTCGGATTCAAACCCCTACCTAACTATGTTATGACACATGCATTAGCAGAGCTCGCTATTCAGATTACTGGGAGATCCTTTTTCTCCTGATATACTTATAGGGTGCTGACATGATCAGTGTCTAGAAAGGGGAATGAGCATCCTCTGGTGTGTTTTCACAGTTGCTAGGAGTAACATTTGGACTAAGTGTGTGAGCATGCCCAGTTCAGCCTTCCCATGGCATGTTGTGTGAATGATGTCTCATTTATCTAAGTGTGTGAGCATGCCCAGTGTGGGCTTTCCATATGTTGAACTCTGCAGCCCATCACATTTGTGGATGAGTGTGACCTTCAACAAATACCTCCAGTTTATGGTTGTGTGTTCTGTGCCATGTTGTGTAGTTACTGTCCAAATGCTTTTTGTGTGAACACAACAGGGAGTATACTGTGCCTGCAGGTTTTGCATGGGATACTTTGCACATAATTGTCAACATCCGTTCATACTGACCTAACACTGTAGTACTGTATAGTGTAGTGGTTCAGTACTTTCACTGTGGTGGTCAGTATCCTCGGCTTTAGTCCTATCACTGCTTTACATTTCCATAGTGTGCACAACAGCCTGGGTAGGGTCCAGTTGTGCACATCTGCACAAAGGCGGTGCCTCTACAGACCCTGGTAATTACTGCCCCATAAGCTTAACAAGTCTAGTCTGCACAGCTATGGAGAGGATCATAATTGAGCTCATAAACAAAGATGTAGGGGACATGCAGACATTGTACCCATCCCAGTTTGGCTTGGTCAAGGGCAGATCATGCTTTTTGTACTTGGTTGACATCTTCAAAACGGTCACTTAGGCCATTGTTGAGGGAAAGGCAGTCCATACAGCCTACCTTGGCCTTGCAAACACTTTCAACACAATACCCCACTCAGGTATTGTAGAAAACCCTACCAACTGAAATGTAAACCCATATGTCACAAGATGGGTTGCAAACTGGCTTAAGGATGGGACCCACAGGGTTAGAGTTGCTGGCACTATGTCAGACTCCAGGCCGGTCACAAGTGGTGTCACACAGGGCTCAGTCCTTGGCCCCCTATTGTTTGTCATCTACTTCTCAGAAGTACAGGCCAACATGGGAGGACTTTGACTGACAAAGTTTGCAGATGACTGCACACTGGGCGCCATAGTGGACAGTGCATCAGACACGGATATCCTTCAGAAGGGACTCACGGAAACTGATAGCTGGTGCCAGGGCCATGGCCTGAAGTCAAATTGCACAACATGTGTAGTCATACCCTTCGGGAAAAGCAAGGTAACCCCAAGCTACCATATAGGAGGCAATCCTCTAAGCACAGAGGAGGTTATCATGGACCTGGGGACACAGGTTGACAGTCGCCATTCTTCTGACACTCACGTTGCTAAAGTGGCTAGAAAGACCTTCTACATTGCCCACCTGATCAGGAAGGGATTCACATCCAGATCTAGTGGGTCATTGTTCCCCTGTACTCTTCACTTATCAGACCGGTGATTGAGTACAATGCCCTATTCTGGATGTATCTCACCCAACATCTGCAGCAATTGGAGAGACCCTGAATGTCCCCCACCAAAAGGATAAAGGGACTCCAACATCTGTCATATGCTGCCAGATTGAAGACACTCCCGCTCTATTCAGTCACATACTGTCTGCTTAGAGGTGACATGTGCCTGACATGCAAGGCCATGTCCAAACAGGAATTAATGGACATGCTCCACCTCAAAATCGGCAGATCCACCTGAACCACTAGTGCAAGTGACTTACACCTTAGCATGGATGTACGTTGAACATGTTGGAGGGATGGATTTATCACTCGGAGACTCCCTATGCTGTGGAATACAATCCCGGTCCATGTGAGGCAGAGCACCTTGCTGGCTCTGTTCAAGAGGTATCTTGACCTGTGGATGGGAGATCATAGGTTTACCCCGGGGATCGACACTGTGTCACTGCTGGAAAGAGGCACGACAAACTAGTAGGCACAGTGCTGTTTCCATATAAGGAGTGGTGTGCCAACAAACTCTGGGCTAGGCTTATACCTGCCTTAGGGAAGATAGCCTAGTATAAACCTATGTACCTATGAACCTATCTGACCATGTTGCATTATGTTCAGATGTGAACTACTTACAACAGCCTCATCCAACATCAGTAGTGTATTCCACAACATGGGTGTACATTGGCAAACACTACCGATGTGCCCTAGGCCATTTCTAATGCTAGTCAGAGAGTGTGTTTGTCCGTCAACACATTGTAAGTGTAGTTTGCCATGACATATGTCTTGTTTAGTATACTGTGTCTCTGTCTACCTGTGACATAACATTGATACCCAGGGTAAACCTACCATCTTCCATCCACTCATTAGGATTCCTGTTGAGGAGAATCAACGAGTGACTCTATGGATAACCTGTACTGGTAGTTTACTCATGTGTGGGGGTGGCTTCTGTGTTATGGATAATGCAGTACAGCTTGTCCTATGTATGCCAGTGCTGGGGTTCAGGTCCCTCATGTGCATAGCTCCCTGCCATTCAGATTGTACAAGATGCAGCATGTGCATTGATTCCAGCTTGGACATGGCTCTCTACATCAGGCACAGCTTGTGTCTGGGTGGTCAGCATGGCAGTGTGTGGAGCTGCACTCTGTTTAATCAGGTGACACATTACATGTGTTCCAGCTCTTTCATACTCCTGGTGAGGTACTGTTGTGGACTTTACAGTTGCTGGATGTGTCTGCTGAGGTACACCCCACAGGGGCTGTTGTGGTAATTTCTAATGCTGATGAAAGATAACTGCAGAACCACAATGACCTCCCCTTAGCTAGATGTCAGAAAACATGGACCATGCAATCACAAATAAAAACAAGACCCTCTCCACAAAGGGAAAGTGGCCTGTCTGGTGGACCCCATCCATAAACAAACTGTATAACAGATGAGGGATACTAATGCAAGACAGAGCTACATCTCCAAAAGGGAAGACAGCTGTGATCAGCACTAGTAAAAAGCTACATTATCTCATAAAGACATGCAAGGTCAACTTGGGGACATAAATCACCAAAGACAATGAAGGTAACCACACTGCTTTCTTCAGTTATGTCTGACACCTGGGTGGGAACCCTCAGATATGCTCAGAGTTGGTACACAACAACATATATTCCAGTGACCTGACAGATATTGGCAACATTCTGGTAGACAGCTTCAGTGCAATTTACCCCCTTCCTCACCCCCAAAAGAAGATAGTTATCACAGCTGTATGTAACCTCACTGTCATCTTTGATGTCCATGTGAGAGCCGCACTCAGCAAAGACAAGTACACAGCATCAATGGGACCTGATGGTATCCCCGGTTGCATGCTATGTGAACTCCAGAAGGAGCTGGACCCGTATATACAAATGCTATTTAACCTTAGCCTTGCTACAGGATATGTACCTGAACACTGGCGTACGGCAACAGTGGTCCCACTCCACAAAGGAGATGCCTCCACAGACCATGGCAACTGCCACCACACAAGCTTAACCAGCCTTGTCTGCAAAGCTATGGGAAGAGTCATTATGGAGCTATTACACAGAGACATTGGTGACCTACAGACCCTTGATCCCACCCAGTTCAGTTTTGTACAGGGCAGATCCTGCCTTTTGCACCTAGTTGACTACTATGAAACTGTCAGTAGGGCCATTGATGAGGGCTACGCAGTCCACACAGCCTACCTGCACTTGGCTAAGGCCTTTGACACAATACCCCACTCAGGCATCATAGACAAGCTCAACAGCTGAAATATAACACCATATGTCACAGGATAGGTTGCAAAATGGCTAAGAAACAGAACCCATAAAGTCAACATTGCAGGTGCCTTGTCAGATTCAAAGCCAGTCACAGGTGGTGTCCCACAAGGATGTGTCCTGGGACCCCTCTTATTTGGTATTTACTTTTCAGATGTGAAAGCAAACATAGGAGGGTTGTGGCTGACAAAGTTTGCAGATGACTGCAACCTAGGCATCATAGTGAATACATCAGCTGGCACACACATCCTACAGAATGCCACAAAGACAGATAGCTGGTGCCGGACTCATGGCCTGAAACTGAATGCAACTGATGTGTAGTCATCCCCTTTGGGAGGAACAAAGTACCCACAGATCAATACATAGACAGCAACCCACTGAGCACAGAAAACAAATCAGACACCTGGGGACACGTGTAGATAGTGACATCTCGTTTGACACCCATGTTGCCAAAGTGGTTAGAAAGACTTTCTATCTTGCCCACCTTATCATGGAGGGTTTTCCATCCAGATCAAAGGAGGTCATTGTACCACTATACTTCTCCCTTATCAGGCCCATGATTGAATACAAAGCCCCATTTGGTATGTACCTCACCCAGCACTTGCAACAGCTGGAGAGACCCCAAAAGTACCTTACCATGAAGATCAGGGGACTACAACACATGTCATATGCTTCCAGAATAAAGGAAATCCAGCTTTATTCAGTGTCATACCGCATACTTACAGGTGACCTATGCCTGACATACAAGACCATGTCCAATCAGGATTTGGTGGACATGCTCCACTGCAAGCAATCCAAATCCACCAGAACCATGAGAGCTAAAGATTTGAACCTCAGCATATACATGTATAGGACATGCTGGAGGGACAGAGTCATAACTCAGAGGCATCTCACACTCTAGCAGAGTATCCCAGTTCATGTTAGACAGAGTCCCTCACTGACTCTCTTCAAGAGACATCTGGACAACTGCATATGAGACAGAGGCACAGACTAGACAGAGGCACAGTCAAGTTATTCAATTACGTAAGGGGGTCATAATGTGTCACTACTAAGTCAGAGGCACAATATTCGGAATCTATTCTGTACACTTATTACCACTATAAGGGGTGGCAATAGCTACATCACTATGGCTAGGCTTATACATGCACTAGGGCAGATAGCCTAGTAGTAAACTATGAAACTATGAAACTATGGTGTATGTGTAGGTATTGTCAGTCAAGCACTATAATGTGGTTTGGGGGGCTTGATATCTCCCTGTATTCCAACATTGTTTTGTCTATTCCTTCTAGCATGTCTAGAGATCAGTTGCTAGTGTCCTCTCCTGCTCAGCTGGTGAACCTGGGAATATTGAGGCAATGTTACAATTGCCTCATATACACTGACAACCCTCTTCTTCTCCCATAAAACACAAATACATGTGAGAGATGCAACTATATAGCCAAAGTGGAGGCTGAGCTCTCTCAACATAGGACTAGCAAGACCAGAGAGAAGGTGAAGGTAACCACACACACCACAAACCCAGTCTCACATAGCACTATCACAACTTAAAATCATACACATAGACACAAAAAGACATACTCGGAGGCTCTGATCAGAATTTTACCAAAACAGCAGCGGCCACCTCAGCAGACACCCACACAACTGCCTCCACAGGACACAGCACATGCAACACATAGACCACAGAGTCAGTGTGCCAAACAGTCACAGCCCTTAAGGCCAAACACAGTGCCAGACACACTTGTCATAGGTGACTCCATAGTCAGACACACTGACGTCCAGCTCACCAGATCGAGTACGGAGGAGGTCACAGTAAGCTGCCTATCGGGCACTGGAATCCACCACATAATGCAAGCACTCAGGTCACTCAACTGCAAGTACAAGTCTGACTCAGTCATTGTCCATGCTGGTGTGAACAACCTGAGATGTACCTCCCTGGACTACATGAAAAGAGACATAGAGGATCTCTCTGATTATGTAGGCCAGGCAGGTATGACCCTGACCTTGAGCAGTATCCTACCTTCACCAAGTATGATGCCACATAAACAGAGACAAGATGATCAGCTGTACTAATTGGCTTAAACTATGGTGTCATTCAAAGGGGGTCCAATGTCTGTCTGCCTGGGATGACATGCTGGACAGACCACGCTGATTTGCAAGGGACGGCTTGCACCTGTCACCCCTGGGCTTCCGGATTTTGGCTGAGGCTCTTGCCACCCCGATTGTGCCTTTTTTATGCAAGAATCAGATTCTACACCTACCACCCTAGAACACAGAATAGGAAAAACACTAAGGGTAATACTGCTCAATGCCAGAAGTCTCAACCTCAAGCTGCACACACTCAATGCCCTTCTCAGTATGGAGAACATTGATGTCTGTGCTGTGACTGAAACCTGGTTCATGGCTTCTGACAGCACCCCGGCACTATCGGGTGTTACCTCATATCATGCGTTCTGGCCCCAAAATCTGGACAACACCAAGAAAGGAGGGTGGGTGTCCATATTCATCAAGGACACCCTCACCTCAAGGTTGGTGGCAACACACGATGCATCGGAGACCATCCAGGTGCAAGTAACTGTAGGCAAGACTGCTCTGACGTTTGTAGCATGTTACATGCCACCCTCTCAAACTCAGGTACCTCACACAGCTTTCCTGAAAACACTGGAGGGGATAAATGTATCTCTGAACACCATCATACTGGGTGATTCCAACTATCCAAATATAGACTGGGATCACTACTCAAGCCCCAACACTCTAATCCAAAGGTTCCTAGAGTTCATACACTCAAATGCCATGGAACAACTAGTCACCATCCCCACAAGTGGAGACAATATACTAGAACTCATCATCACGAACATGGGGTCACAATCTTCAACACCAGAAGTATACCCATCATTGGTGAGATCAGATCATGAACTAATCTCAGTGGGAGTCCACATCCCACCCCCACCCCAGATAGTAAAGACAACAGTGAAGACCTTCTCAAAAGCCAACTTCACACTTCTGAAGACTGGTGTGGTCTATTTCAAGGCCCCCAAGCCAGCGGACCCCATTACCCAAGCCACTGTATCACTTACAAATGCCTTCTACCAGCACCTCCAGGACTGCATGGATCAGGCAATCCCAAACAAAACAAAGACTCTTTGTACCACAGGCAAGCATCCAGTCTGGTGGACCCCAGCCATAAACAAGCTGTACAACAAAAGGAAGGAGCTACTACAAGATAGAGCGAAATCCGTAGAAGGGAAGACACCCCTGCTCATTATGAGTAAAACACTGAGTTCCCCCATAAAATCATCCAAGGCAAATTTTGAGAGTAAACCCGCTCAGGACTCAAGGGACAATCATGAGGCCTTTTTTACCTATGTTTGACACCTGGGAGGAACTCCCAGATATGCTCAGAATTAGTTCGAAATGATGTAAATATCACTGAACCTACAGACATTGCCAACATACTGGCTGACAGGTTCAGTGCAGATTTCTCCCCAACTGGAGGGATATCTATACCAGAGGATTGTAGCCCCCCAAACATCTCAAATGCTGGGGTGAGAACTGCTCTATCCAAGGCGGAAAACACTTTATCCATGGGACCAGATGGTGTCCCCGGTTGTGTGCTCCATGAACTCAATGAGGAATTAAACCCGCAGTTAGGGCAGCTGTTTAATCTTAGCCTCACCTCAGGATATGTGCCCAAGGAGTGGCATACAGCAATGGTGGACCCACTTCACAAAGGAGGTGCCTCCACCAAGCCCGGAAACTACCATCCCATCAGCTTGACAAGCCTGGTCTGCTAAGCTATGGAGAGCATCATAATGGGAATCATAAATGAAGACATAGGGGACTTGCAGACGTTGGATCCAACCCAGTTTGGCTTTGTCAAGGGCAGATCATGCCTTTTAAACTTGGTTGACTTTTTCCAAGACAGTCACCAAGGCCATTGACGAGGGCAAGGCAGTCCACACAGCCTACCTTGACCTGGCAAAGGCTTTCGACACAATACCCCACTCGGGTATCATTGAAAACATCACCAGCTTAAATGTGAACCCATACATCACAGGATGGGTTGCAAACTGGCTAAGTGACAGAACACACAGGGTCAAAGTTGCTGGTGCCATGTCACACTCCAAAACTGTCACAAGTGGTGTCCCACAGGGCTCAGTCCTGGGCCCACTTTTGTTCAGCATCTACTTTTCAGAAGTACAAGCAAACACAGGAGGATTATGGCTGACAAAGTTTGAAGATGACTGCAAAGTGGGAACCATAGTTGGGAACCCATCTGACACAGACATCCTTCAGAAGGGTCTCATAGACACGGATAACTGGTGCCAGAGCCATGGCCTTACATTAAACGCTAAACAATGCATAGTCATACCCTTCGGGAACAACAGGGTTACCCCTAGTTCCCATCTAGGTGGCAATCCTCTAAGCACAGAAGAGGTTATCAGGGACCTGGGCACCCGGGTTGACAGTAATATTTCATTTGACACTCACGTTGCCAGAGTAGGCCTGGGGCAGTTCCTGCTATTAGGACAGTGGTCTGCAGCAAGCTATATAGTAGTAGTCAGTTTTAGCCATTGGCATTTGACCATGGCTAATTCATGTTGCTTCTTGTTGTTGTACCAACATGGGTGTGTGGTTTTCCATGCCATTTATTGCTGGTCACCCTCATTTTGTAGCTTGTTCCATGTTTTTGCACATGTACATCACTGTATGAGGTGTGACCTGGTAGTGTCAGGGTGCTGATGTGGGCTTTGACCCTGTTTTCTATTACAGCACTGATATCTACATTCTCTATACTGTGTGCGTTTACACTGCACACATTTATACTTCTGGCATTGGGTAGCATTACATCTAGGTTCCTATCCCTTGTGGTACCTATGAGGTAGGTTTGAGTTTTTTGTGGTTTATGATTAGTGAGGGTGGATGTTAGTCAGGTCCTCAGGTGTGCATATGGTACATGGTATTACATTACTTAACACATGGCATTCATGCCTCAGGTGGTGCTGCAGGGCTGCCTCTGTCGGATGCACATACTACACTCCCTGTACATGTTTGGAAGCAGGTTGTGTCATGTTAGGCATCCCTGTTACTATATGAGTGAGTCAGAGCGGGTATCAGTCCCAGTGTTCCTACTGACCAAGTGTATGTGCTATGCATTGCCTCTTTGCCAAGGCCAGGGCATACTGGGCACGCCTCCTTCTGCCTACTGGGACAAGGTCAGGTTGTTCCTCCTCTGAGTCACCCTCTGCCTGTGGTGGCCTTAGCAATGGTGGGGGGATGTTAGGCCCAGCCCTGTGCTGGTCCTGCTGCAGCTGTTTCCGCAGGATCATATTATGTAGCATAGCACATATCATGACCATTTGGGTACATGAAGTTGGTGTGTACTGCAAGGCTCCACCAGATGTGTCCAGACACCGGAACCGTGACTTGAGCAGCCCAAACACACGCTCTATGACATTACGTGTTTGTGCGTGTGCCTCATTATGGCATTCCTGTTCAGGTGTGTGTGCATTTCTGATGGGTGTCATCAGCCACGGCTCAAGTGCATAACCTGCATCCCCCACTAGGTGTCCGTGTGGGAAGTCCTCACTGGCAAATGATTGGTACAGCTGTGTCAGATGCCAGATGTGGGAATCGTGGTAGCTCCCAGGGCAGCCAGCACACACATTCATTATTATGCCCTGGGCATCACACATGACCTGGCAGTTGATGGAGGGGTATCCCTTGCGGTTAATGTAGGCTCTACCCCGCTCACCAGCTGCTGCTTTGATGCGTACGTGCGTGCAGTCTATTGCACCCAGCACCTCAGGGTATCCCGCTATTTGCTGGAAGAGACGCATATTGCTGGCCACAACCTCACGGTCATTAGGGACATATATATGATCACTGACATGTGCTGACATGGCATCCAGGAACTGGTGCAGTACCCTGGAGGCTGATGCCTGTGATATCCCCATCATATCACCAGTTGGTCTCTGGAAGGTACCTGTTGCTAGTATTCTTAGGCCAACACATACCTTGGTTTCCACTGGGATGGGTTCCCCTCTGTTGGTTCTGTGTGTGAGATGAGGCCTGCACAGCTCAACAATCTGCTGCAGAAGGTCTCTGTCCACTCTGTAGCACTCTACTATCTCCAGCTCATGTAACCCATGGTAGGTGACCCTGGGCCGGTATACTCTTCTCCTTCTCCTCACTCTGGGTTGTCTGTCAGCATCTGCATTGTCACCACCCTCAGCAATTCGCCTATGCCTGATTATAACAGCTATGGCAGCCCCTAGCATTTCTGCTCTGAGTTCAGCTTTTTTCAGTTTTCAATTCTGATAGCTTACTTTCTTGCAGTATCTCTTGTGAGAAACACCCTGCACTGCTGTTTGCAGTGTTTTAAGTGCTGGGTTGGGCTTCAAGTCTGCCTGTGTAATTGCCTGCTTCCAATTGTTATCACCAATTAACTCCAGCAGTATTCCGACAGTTTCCTAGTAATCTGGTTGTTTCCTTTTTCCTCTCTGTTTCCTCAGGGGGAGCAATGTGCACACCAGCTTAAGCACGCTCACAGTGGCTTACACGCACGCACACATCCTTACACGGTATTATCCAAGTCCTTTCTAATCTGAACATCCAAGTAACTAATATCATGTGACCTCTACACATGGGTAAACTTTAAAAATTGCAAAAGTAAATTAAGGCACCAAAGTTACACACTGGAAATCAGTCACTGTACTTTATTGCAGAAGACAAACGGTAAGCGCTTTCACAACTTAATGTTGCTTCATCAGACCACATCACTACAACTGATGCTTGGTTAAATACTAGGACAATTAGTATGACATCACAATTTAAAGAGATATTACTCCACTAACATAAGAACATATATCAATATCCATAAGAAAAATGCATAAAATATATAGAAAGGTGTGTATTTATACACAATAATATTTAAAAACAATAATATTTAAAAAATAATATTTAAAAAAATAATATTTAAAAAGGGGGGGGTGTCATCCCTGATGGTTATTAAAATATATATATATATATATATATATATATATATATATATATATATATATATATATATATATATATATACATATACACACACATATAACCATAATAGTACAATGAAAAATACATATATATATAAAAAAACTCATGTTTTAGTGTTTAAGGCGCCTGGCCTTAAGGTAAGGAACTAATGAGGTGCAGCCATTCAAACCAGGATATCTATCTGCTTGTAATTTAGTGATCCATTGTTGTTCTAATTCTTCAGTGCGGTTTTCTACGTCACCACCTCTGTTTGTCCTTACTATTTGTTGTAAGATTAAAAATTTAAAACAATGGCTATTGTCTGTATTAAGGACATGATTAGCTACAGCATTTGATTGCTTCTGGTTCCGTATGTCCCTTATATGTTCTAACATTCTTTCTTTAAAGCTCCTATTTGTTTTGCCTACATAATAGGCATGGCATGCTTGGCAAAAACAAAAATAAACAACATCGACAGTTTTACAATCATAATAATTCTTCGTATAAAGTTTAAAACATTTCAAAGGATGAATGTACTCATTTTTAGTGTAGACATGCTGACAAGCAGCACAATTCCTGTACGGGAAGGTGCCCTGTCTGTTTGAGAGATTTTTTCTAAAAGACTGATGTTCTCTATTACAGAGCTGCTGCTTTAAAGACACATTATTTCTAAAACTGAAGTTTGGGGTGTCACCAACTGTGGAAACCAGACCTGGTATTTCATGTAATAAGTGCCAATTCTTTTTAATAATTTCCGTATACTTATTGATGTCACTTGCAAATCCAAAAACTATTCTAAACTTATATCTATCAATACTTGTATCATAAGGTATACTTGTATCAGCACTATAAGAGCTCATGTATGGTTTACATCTTGTAGATCTCAATTTCCATGCATCTGCTATCACTCTAGTGATTTCTGAGCTAGAATAGCCTCTTGTTTGAAATTCGTCTTGTAACTTATTTAAAGCAACTACTGCCTCTTCATCATTATTATGTAAGCGTAGGGTTCTATAGACTTGTCCTTTGAGGACATTTCTAGGTATGTGTCTCAGGTGCATGCTTGACCTGTGCAGACAGGCATTGGTTCTTGTAGGTTTGTGATAAATACTAGTTCTTATCTGCTTTAAATCAGTAAGGGTGACACTCACATCCAAGAAATCAACACATGTATCAGAAAAAGTAAAAGTAAACTTCAAAAAGTCTGTAGTACTATGCAGGTAATCAATGAAATTACTGATATTTTCACCATGCCCTTTCCACAAGACAAAAACATCATCCATGAAACGGACGTACCAGAGAATGTAGCCAAACAATGGGTACATCTGACAAAACATATTGTTCTTCCCATCGTACTAGTGATAGATTGGCGTAGCTATTTGCACACGAAGTGCCCATAGCCACGCCAATCTTCTGTAGAAAAAATTGATGCTGAAAAGCTACAATGTTATTTTCAAGTATAATCTCCAATAGTGCACAGACTAGCATAATCTTATTAGTAGTCAGCTTCTTATTCATATCGAGGAATTCTCTTATTCTATCAATACCCCAAACATTTGGAATACTAGTAAAAAGAGATTCAATGTCCATGGTAAGGAATACAAATTCTTTATCCTTATCAATGGTTTCCATTCTATTTTGCAATTGCTGTAAAAACATTTTTGTGTCTCTAAGAACTGTATAACAACTATCCAAGAACTCATGTAAAATGCCTTGTACATAAATAGATAGAGGCTCAGTGCACCATCCTGCTCCTGATACGATGGGGCGTAAAGGAGGAACCGTGGGATGTTTATGGATTTTAGGGAGTCCATAGATCCTAGGAACTAGAGGTTTTTGTACTGAAAAATAATTAAATAAGGATTCATCAGTTAATCCTGTAATCAGTAAATCAAACACTAAAAAGACACTTTATCAGTGATAGCAATTACAGCTGTTTTTGTCAGCATTTGATAGGTACAAGTATCTAATAGCAAAACCTTCATCTGGTTAACGTATAAATCTTTGTCCATTAATACAATTTTACCACCTTTATCTGCTTGTTTAATAATAAGAAAATGTAAATCCTGCAATTCATGTAGAGCCCTATATTCTTCTGCATTTAAATTATGAAAGGTGCAGCCTTGCGTACCAGGAGTATAAGCTTCATTAAAAGCATTTTCACAGATATCTAAAAATCTTTATATGCATGGAGGGTTGGGGGGTACAAAAGTGCTAGGTTTCTTGTATATGTTTACACTGACATTTTCATTATTACGAAACATGCATTTTAACGATAAATTCCTACCAAGCAATTTCAAGTCTGTTAGCATTTCAGTTAAATCTGCCTTCTTGGCAGGTATAAAAGACAAACCCTTATTAAGCAAACTGTTTTGTTCATTAGTTAGAGTAAAGGAAGAAATGTTAATAATAAGATCAGTTTTTACATCCTCCTTTTCTTTGAAAAGTGTGCAGCTCTGTCCATTTGATTTTCCCTTGCTGTCTTTCCCATATTGGGATTGCTTTTGGCTCAAGTTCTGAATGGAAGAGCTGTTTCAAAGTGAATTCTCCCACTTTCAAATTCTCTAAGAAACACTAGTATCTGTAGCATTTGCTTGTGAAGTGTCTATTGGAGTCTTACCTATATTGTTTGCATTCCTTTGTTCTTCTGACTTTGAATTTTTATCCATATTCGATGTAGATGTATTCCCATTCACTATAGAAGCAAAGGATGCAACTTGGAGAGTAGGAACACTAGGATTTACATGTTCTTGGTCAGTTTGTTGTATTGCCATGCTTTCCCTCATCTCAATAGCGTGAGAACAGGAAGTGGAAGCCTGTGTTTCAGTATTTAGTGTCCTACTAGTTCCTCTGTTCACTGTAGCAGGATTATACAAAGGGGTTCTATTTATAGGGTCTCTCGGCCATGAGAAGACATTATTGTTGCTAAAATCAGTTTTATCTCTGTTTAATTTATTTAATTTAACATTTTGAAGCTTTTTCTCATAGGCACTAATGCTTTCATGCAACTGGCCCATTTTATTAAGGGTGATAGTAGCAGGAAAGGTTACATATATCTGGTTTTCTAGTGTCACAATTTCAGTTTTGAGCTCAGTTTCAAGAGGTGTAAAAAACTCTATAAGGAGCTCCATATACTTGGAGCTAAAAGATAAATTCAATTCTTGCCACTTACGTAAGAGTTCAGGATATGTATTCCCATAAGTTGGCATATTTAAGATACGTAGACCTCGAGGTATTACTTTAGCTTCCAATGAAGCTTGTAGGTGTAGTCTTTGCCATTGTAGTCATTTGTACTTATATAGAAGGTTTTCTAGCCCCCTATATTGTGCCTGAAACTCAAGCATTTTTTTCCATCTCTGAACCAATATCCACTGTATTTGCCTGTATGTCAGCATTTAATAATGGATTCACTGGTACTTCAAGAAGCTTTAAAAATCGACGATGCTCATTAGATGATTCTTGGTTGGTATCCATGTCCATATAATATCCACGTGCAGTGTGTCCTTAGCCAAATAAAAAATAGGAACTGAAGATGCAAAAACCAAACGGCTGCAGGTACACTGAGGTGCCCAAAACACACAACAACAGCAAAAGTAAATTAAGGCACCAATGTTACACACTGGAAATCAGTCACTGTACTTTATTGCAGAAGACAAACAGTAAGCGCTTTCACAACTTAATGTTGCTTCATCAGACCACATCACTACAACTGATGCTTGGTTAAATACTAGGACAATTAGTATGACATCACAATTTAAAGAGATATTACTCCACTAACATAAGAACATATATCAATATCCATAAGAAAAATGCATAAAATATATAGAAAGGTGTGTATTTACACACAATAATATTTAAAAACAATAATATTTAAAAAATAATATTTAAAAAAATAATATTTAAAAAGGGGGAGGTGTCATCCCTGATGGTTATTAGTGCCTATGTGAAAAAGCTTCAAAATGTTAAATTAAATAAATTAAACAGAGATAAAACTGATTTTAGCAACAATAATGTCTTCTCATGGCCGAGAGACCCTATAAATAGAACCCCTTTGTATAATCCTGCTACAGTGAACAGAGGAACTAGTAGGACACTAAATACTGAGACACAGGCTTCCACTTCCTGTTCTCGCACTATTGAGATGAGGGGAAAGCATGGCAATACAACAAACTGACCAAGAACATGTAAATCCTAGTGTTCCTACTCTCCAAGTTGCATCCTTTGCTTCTATAGTGAATGGGAATACATCTACATCGAATATGGATAAAAATTCAAAGTCAGAAGAACAAAGGAATGCAAACAATATAGGTAAGACTCCAATAGACACTTCACAAGCAAATGCTACAGATACTAGTGTTTTTTTAGAGAATTTGAAAGTGGCAGAATTCACTTTGAAAGCAGCTCTTCCATTCAGAGCTCGAGCCAAAAGCAATCCCAATATGGGAAAGACAGCAAGGGAAAATCAAATGGACAGAACGGCACACATTTCAAAGAAAAGGAGGATGTAAAAACTGATCTTATTGTTAACATTTCTTCCTTTACTCTAACTAATGAACAAAACAGTTTGCTTAATAAGGGTTTGTCTTTTATACCTGCCAAGAAGGCAGATTTAGCTGAAATGCTAACAGACTTGAAATTGCTTGGTAGGAATTTATTGTTAAAATGCATGTTTCGTAATAATGAAAATGTCAATGTAAACATATACAAGAAACCTAGCACTTTTGTACCTCCCACCCCTCCAGGCATACAAAGATTTTTAGATATCTGTGAAAATGCTTTTAATGAAGCCTATACTCCTGGTACGCAAGGCTGCACCTTTCATAATTTAAATACAGAAGAATATAGGGCTCTACATGAATTGCAGGATTTACATTCTCTTATTATTAAACAAGCAGATAAAGGTGGTAAAATTGTATTAATGGACAAAGATTTATACGTTAACCAGATGAAGGTTTTGCTATTAGATACTTGTACCTATCAAATGCTGACAAAAACAGCTGTAATTGCTATCACTGATAAAGTGTCTTTTTTAGTGTTTAATTTACTGATTACAGGATTAATTGATGAATCCTTATTTAATTATTTTTCAGTACAAAAACCTCTAGTTCCTAGGAGCTATGGACTCCCTAAAATCCATAAACATCCCACGGTTCCTCCTTTACGCCCCATCGTATCAGGAGCAGGATGGTGCACTGAGCCTCTATCTATTTATCTAGAAGGCATTTTACATAGGTTCATAGGTTCATACTAGGCTATCTGCCCGAGGGCATTTATAAGCCTAGCCATAGTTTTGTGGCTTACGCCACCCCTTAGTTTGGAGAAACTATGCCCATTATTTAGCTGTGCCTCTGTCGAGCAGTGACACTGAGGTAACCCCTGGGGTGTATCTGCGATCTCCCATCCATTGGTCAAGATTCCTCTTGAACAAGGCCAGCGAGGTGCTCTGCCTCACATAAACTGGGATTTTGTTCCACAGCATAGGGAGTCTTTGGGTGATGAATCTATCCCTCCAGCACGTCCTATTAATAACCGTGTCGAGGTTTAAGTCACCCGCCCTTGTGGCTCTGAGGGATCTAGATTTTTTGAGATGAAGCATATTCATCAAATCTGGGTTTGACATGGCCTTGTATGTCAGGCATAGGTCACCTCTGAGTACGCGGTACGCAACTGAATATAACTGGAGTTCTTTCAGTCGTGCAGCATAAGACAGATTTTTGAGACCCTTTATCCTTTTGGTGAGGATCTTTTGGGGCCTCTCCAGCTACTGCAAGTGTCGAGTCAGATACATTCCGAATGGGGCATTGTACTCGATCATTGGTCTGATGAGTGATGAGTATAGGGAGACTATGACTTCCCTTGATCTAGATGTGAATCCCTTCATGATAAGGTGGGCAATGTAGAAGGTCTTCCTAACTACTTTAGCAATATGAGTGTCGAATGAAAGGCTACTGTCAACCTGGGTTCCCAGGTCCCTAATAACTTCTTCTGTGTTCAGGGGATTGCCATGGTAGCTAGGGTTAACCTTATTTTTCCCGTGTTCTTGGATGAGTTTGTGGATAGTTGTTATACAGTTCTTAGAGACACAAAAATGTTTTTACAGCGGTTTCAAAATAGAATGGAAACCATTGATAATGATGAAGAATTTGTATTCCTTACCATGGCCATTGAATCTCTTTTTACTAGTATTCCAAATGTTTGGGGTATTGATAGAATAAGAGAATTCCTCGATATGAATAAGAAGCTGACTACTAATAAGATTATGCTAGTCTGTGCACTATTGGAGATTACACTTGAAAATAACATTGTAGCTTTTCAGGATCAATTTTTTCAACAGAAGATTGGCGTGGCTATGGGCACTTCATGTGCAAATAGCTACGCCAATCTAACACTAGTACGATGGGAAGAACAATATGTTTTGTCAGATGTTAACCCATTTTTTTGGCTACATTCTCTGGTACGTCCGTTTTGTGGATGATGTTTTTGTCTTGTGGAAAGGGCATGGTGAAAATATCAGTAATTTCATTGATTACCTGCATAGTACTACAGACTTTTTGAGGTTTACTTTTTCTTTTTCTGATACATGTGTTGATTTCTTGGATGTGAGTGTCACCCTTACTGATTTAAAGCAGATAAGAACTAGTATTTATCACAAACCTACAAGAACCAATGCCTGTCTGCACAGGTCAAGCATGCACCCGAGACACATACCTAGAAATGTCCTCAAAGGACAAGTCTATAGAACCCTACGCTTACATAATAATGATGAAGAGGTAGTAGTTGCTTTAAATAAGTTACAAGACGAATTTCAAACAAGAGGCTATTCTAGCTCAGAAATCACTAGAGTGATAGCAGATGCATGGAAATTGAGATCTACAAGATGTAAACCATACATGAGCTCTTATAGTGCTGATACAAGTATACCTTATGATACAAGTATTGATAGAAATAAGTTTAGAATAGTTTTTAGATTTGCAAGTGACATCAATAAGTATGCGGAAATTATTAAAAAGAATTGGCACTTATTACATGAAATAGCAGGTCTGGTTTCCACAGTTGGTGACACCCCAAACTTCAGTTTTAGAAATAATGTGTCTTTAAAGCAGCAGCTCTGTAATAGAGAACATCAGTCTTTTAGAAAAAAATCTCTCAAACAGACAGGGCACCTTCCCGTGCAGGAATTGTGCTGCTTGTCAGCATGTCTACACTAAAAATGAGTACATTCATCCTGTGAAATGTTTTAAATTTTATACGAAGAATTATTATGATTGTAAAAGTGTCGATGTTGTTTATATTTGTTTTTGCCAAGCATGCCATGCCTATTATGTAGGCAAAACAAATAGGAGCTTTAAAGAAAGAATGTTAGAACATATAAGGAACCAGAAGCAATCAAATGCTCTGGCTAATCATGTCCTGAATACAGACAGCAGCCATTGTTTTAAATTTTTAATCTTACAACAAATAGTAAGGACAAACAGAGGTGGTGACGTAGAAAACCACACTGAAGAATTAGAACAATTCTACATGAAAAGAGACATAGAGGAGCTCTCTGATTATGTAGCCCAGGCAGGTATGACCCTGACCTTGAGCAGTATCCTACCTTCACCAAGAATGATGCCACAATACAGAGACAAGATGATCAGCTTTAATAATTGGCTTAAACTATGGTGTCATTCAAAGGGGATCCAATGTCTGTCTGCCTGGGATGACATGCTGGACAAGCCACGCTGCTTCGCAAGGGACGGCTTGCACCTGTCACCCCTGGGCTTCCGGATTTTGGAAAAGGCTCTTGCCACCCCCCATTGTGCCTTTTTTAGGCAAGGCTCAAATTCTAAACCTACCACCCTAGAACACAAAAAAGGAAAAATCTAAGGGTAATGCTGCTCAATGCCAGAAGTCTCAACCTCAAGATGCACGCACTCGAAGCCCTTCTCAGTATGGAGAACATCGATGTCTGTGCTGTGACTGAAACCTGGTTCAAGGCTCCTGAGAGCACCCTGGCACTATCAGGTTTTACCTCATACCATGCGTTCCGGCCCCAAAATCTGGGCAACACCAAGAAAGGAGAGGGGTGTCCATATTCATCAAGGACACCCTCACCTCAAGGTTGGTGGCAACGCACGATGCATCGGAGATCATCCAGGTGCAATTAACCATAGGCAAGACTGCTCTGCAGTTTGTAGCATGTTACAGGCCACCCTCTCAAACTCAGGAACCTCACACAGCTTTCCTGAAAACACTGGAGGGGATAAATGTATCTCCATGCACCATCATACTGGGTGATTTCAACTATCCAAATATAGACTGGGATCACTACTCAAGCCCCAACACTCTAGCCCAAAGGTTCCTAGAGTTCATAAACTCAAATGCCATGGAACAACTAGTCACCATCCCCACAAGAGGAGAAAACATACTAGATCTCATCATCACAAACATGGGGTCACAATGTTCAACACCAGAAGTATACCCATCATTGGTGAGATCAGATCATAAACTAATCTCACTGGAAGTCCACATCCCGCCCCCACCCCAGATAAAAAAGACCACAGTGAAGAACTTCTCAAAAGCCGACTTCACACTTCTAAAGACTGGTGTGGTCTCTTTCAAGGCCCCCGAGCCAGCGGAAACCATTACTCAAACCGCTGAATCACTTACAAATGCCTTCTACCAGCACCTCCAGGACTGCATGGATCAGGCAATCCCAAACAAAACAAAGACTCTTTGTACCAAAGGCAAGTGTCCAGTCTGGTGGACCCCAGCCATAAACAAGCTCTATAACAAAAGGAAGAAGCTACTACAAGATAGAGCAAAATCCGTAAAAGGGAAGACACCCTTGATCATTATAAGTAAAAAACTAAGATCTCTTCTAAAATCATCCAAGGCAAATTTTGAGAGAAAAATCATTAAGGACTCAAAAGACAATCATAAGGCCTTTTTTAGCTATGTTAGAAACCTGGGAGGAAACTCCCAGATATGCTCAGAATTAGTTCAAAATGATGTAAAAATCACTGAACCTACAGACATTGCCAACATACTGGCTGACAGGTTCAGTGCAAATTTCCCCCCCCCCCCAAAAGGAGATATATCTATACCAGAGGATTGTAGCCCCCCCAAACATCTCAAATGCTCAGGTGAAAACTGCTCTCTCCAAGGTGAAAAACACAGCATCCATAGGACCAGATGGTGTCCCCGGTTGTGTGCTCCACAAACTCAATGAGGAATTAAACCCGCAGTTAGGGCAGCTGTTTAATCTTAGCCTCACCTCAGGATATGTACCCAAGGAGTGGCGTACGGCAACGGTGGTCCCACTTCACAAAGGAGGTGCCTCCACCGACCCCGGAAACTACCGTCCCATCAGCTTGACAAGCCTGGTCTGCAAAGCTATGGAGAGGATCATAATGGAACTCATAAATAAAGACATAGGGGACTTGCAGACTTTGGATCCAACCCAGTTTGGCTTTGTCAAGGGCAGATCATGCCTTTTAAACTTGATTGACTTTTTCGAAACAGTCACCAAGGCCATTGACGAGGGCAAGGCAGTCCACACAGCCTACCTTGACCTGGCAAAGGCTTTCGACACGATACCCCACTCGGGTATCATTGAAAAACTCACCAGCTTAAATGTAAACCCATACGTCACAAGATGGGTTGCAAACTGGCTAAGTGACCGAACCCACAGGGTCAGAGTTGCTGGCGCCATGTCAGACTCCAAGCCTGTCACAAGTGGTGTCCCACAGGGCTCAGTCCTGGGCCCACTCTTGTTCGGCATCTACTTTTCAGAAGTACAAGCAAACACAGGAGGATTATGGCTGACAAAGTTTGCAGATGACTGCAAACTGGGCACTATAGTTGAAAACCCATCTGAGACAGACATCCTTCAGAAGGGTCTCATAGAAACAGATAACTGGTGCCAGAGCCATGGCCTAAAGTTAAACGCCAAAAAATGCATAGTCATACCCTTCGGGAAAAACAAGGTCACCCCTAGTTACCATATAGGTGGCAATCCACTAAGCACAGAAGAGGTTATCAGGGATCTGGGGACCCAGGTTGACAGTAACCTTTCATTTGACACTCATATTGCCAAAGTAGTTAGGAAGACCTTCTACATTGCCCACCTGATCATGAAGGGATTCACATCTAGATCAAGGGAGGTCATCGTTCCCCTGTACTCATCACTCATCAGACCAATGATTGAGTACAATGCCCCATTCGGAATGTATCTGACCCAACACCTGCAGCAATTGGAAAGGCCCCAAAAGTTCCTCACCAAAAGGATAAAGGGTCTCAAAAATATGTCTTATGCTGCCCGACTGAAGGAACTCCAACTCTATTCAGTCGCTTACCGTCTGCTCAGAGGTGACCTGTGCCTGACATACAAGGCCATGTCCAACCCGGAATAAATGAACATGCTTCACCTCAAAAAATCTAAATCCATCAGAACTACAAGGCAAGAGACTTAAACCTCAACACGGCTATAAATAGGACATGCTGGAGGGACAGATTCATCACCCAGAGACTCCCTATGCTGTGAAACAAAATCCCGGTACATGTGAGGCAGAGCACCTCGCTGGCTTTGTTCAAGAGAAATCTTGACCAATGGATGGGAGATCGCAGGTATACCCCAGGGATAACCTCAGTGTCACTGCTTGACAGAGGCACAGCAAAATAATGGGCATAGTATCCTTCAAACTAAAGGGGTGGTGAAAGCCACAAAACTCTGGGCTAGGCTTATAAATGCCCTAGGGCAGATAGCCTAGTATGAACCTATGAACCTATGAACCTATGAACAACAATGGATCACAAAATTACAAGCAGATAGATATCCTGGTTTGAATGGCTGCACCTCATTAGTTCCTTACCTTAAGGCCAGGCGCCTTAAACACTAAAACATGAGTTTTTTTATATATATATATATTTTTCATTGTACTATTATGGTTATATGTGTGTGTATATGTACATATATATATATATATATATATATATATATATATATATATATATATATATATATATATATATATATACATACATATATATATATATATATATATATATATATATATATATATATATATATATATATATATATATATATATATATATATATATATTTTTTTTTTTAATAACTATCAGGGATGACCCCCCCTTTTTTAAATATTATTTTTTTAAATATTATTTTTTAAATATTATTGTTTTTAAATATTATTGTGTGTAAATACACACCTTTCTATATATTTTATGCATTTTTCTTATGGATATTGATATATGTTCTTATGTTAGTGGAGTAATATCTCTTTAAATTGTGATTTCATACTAATTGTCCTAGTATTTAACCAATCATCAGTTGTAGTGATGTGGTCTGATGAAGCAACATTAAGTTGTGAAAGCGCTTACCGTTTGTCTTCTGCAATAAAGTACAGTGACTGATTTCCAGTGTGTAACTTTGGTGCCTTAATTTACTTTTGCTGTTGTTGTGTGTTTTGGGCACCTCAGTGTACCTGCAGCCGTTTGGTTTTTGCATCTTCAAACTTTAAAAATTCTGTGGTCCCATTAATGTATGTGAGAAAGTCATGCATATCATTTTTGTCCCCTTTCCAAACAAAAAACAAATTGCCAATAAAATGTAAATATAAACTCCATTTGCTACAAAAGGGGAGGTAAAAAGAAACTTCCTTTCCCACATGAGCATAACAATATTTGCAAAAATGGGGGCACAAGAAGCCCCCATGGCATCCCCACTTTATTGTACAAAGAATTGCCCTTCAAAGAAAACAAAATTATGTTTCAGTACAATTTCCATCAGGGTTACTAAAACTGAAACCTGGTTATTGTCAAAAAGATGGCTATCATATAGAAATTCTTCAAACCATTCAATGCCCTCAAGGTGGGAAATAACATTGAAGAGGTTGGTAACATCGATAGTAAGAAAAGCAAAGTTCTTGTCGTATGTCAAATCTTTAAATTTACTCAAAAAATGCCAAGAGTGTATACAGATGTGCTCTTCACTTTTTAAAAAAATTTTAGGCATGATGTCAATGTATTTGCCCAGAAAGTGTGTTTTAGAACCAGTTGCACTAACTATCGGTCTCATAGGTGGGTCATTCCTATCTTTGTGAATCTTAGGAATTTTGAAAATACTCAGCACTCTGGGGTGTTTGACAGTTAAATAAAATCAAGTAAATTTACATCAATTTGTCCCTGGTCATACAAGTCTTTCAACTGCAAATCAGTCCTATAATAAGAAATTTTAACAAAATTTAAAGAATTTCGTCATAAATTGCCCCATCCAACAAAAGGACATTCATTCGATTACTGTAATTCTGCCTAGTCATAATCACAGCCCCACCCCCTTTGTCAAGTTTCATGACTCGTAAAGATTTGTCCAAACAGTTTTTCTAAAAGAATGCTCTCACTATTTGTTAAATTAAAAGTGACATTTTCCAACCTACATTATAATAAAGCCCTAAATTTAAATTCACACATATTTTCAAATAGAATTAGTGAATTGACTATGGGAGGGATAAAAATACTTCTTTTTCTTAATGCATTAATGCTTTCTGTGTTGGAATCAGAATCAAACAGTGATTTGAGATTAAGTTTTCTAACAAAAATTTTTAAGTCAAAAATCAATTCAGTCAAACTCAAATGTTTGGTAGGGACAAAATTAAAACCCTTACATAACAGGTTCATAGGCTCATAGGTTCATAGGTTGATACTAGGCTATCTGCCCTAGGGCATTTACAAGCCTAGCCAGAGTGTGTTTGGCTTTCGCCACCCTTCTTAGATTAGGTTTGCAGTTTTAAAGTCAAATACCTGAGAAGAAAAATCACATTTGTACTTGCTTCAAAGTTGCAATTTCCCTGATAAAAAGAACTAGGAATGACTCCAAACCAATCTAGTTCCGCCTGGCTTGCTGCCTTCTCGTGTTCTGATAAGGGAGATTCTGTTGATGCCTCTGGTCTCTGTAATTCCACTGAGGCCTGTAATTCACTTGCCTCATTTGGTTCCATATCCTCTCCGATATTTTTACAGGTTCCCTCCCTAAAGGGACCTGATTGGAAGGTTGCTCTTCAGCTCCACTTCTCGAATGTACAGTGCTGTTGTTGGAATCAGTGTTATGTTCATTCAAAGTGGAATTAGAAGGAGGTTTGGGATAGGCCGTCCATGTTTAGTAAGCCTTGATGTCCCTGTCCAGCTTTTTTTATTTACGAAGTTTAACATCCCCAGCATGTCTGCCCACTTTGTCAAGCACATTTTTATAGGCTGAAATAGAATGTTCAAAGAATGGGTCATCATGCAGTACTTTGTCAAGCTCAGTTAGTTCAGTATGCAAAGTATCAATAGTTTTTTGGTTGTACTTGACAAGGAGTTCTAACAGTTCTAATCCTTGCCTGTCAAATAAGGCAATTAGCTCGCAATGTAAAGGGAAGTCCACAATTAACCCAGTAGGGAACTTCCAGTGCCTCAGCCCTTTAGGCACTAGCTTGTTTCTAATGCATTCCAAAAAGTAGGCATTCTTGACTTGCAGTTTCCTACACTTAGTTTGTTTTCAAATGAAGATAAAGACTGTTGAACTGTTCCCCTTTGACCAACATTGGCAACTGTTCCCCTTTGACCAACATTGGCACTGTTTCATTCAAAAGAGAAATCTCTATTGAACCAATTTTGAAAGGAGGGATCATTGGAACCATCAGCGTTTATGTTAGTAGCATTAGACCTTGACTGTGTGCCAGGAAAATGCTGTCATGGCAAAATGCTGTTATCCAGTGAGGAATTTAGTGTAACATTACCCCTGTTGACAGTAGGCGCTTCTCAATATAGTTGCTGTATGAGTTGATTTAAGAGACCAATGTTCTCGATAGGGTCCTCGTCTAAAGTAAAGTTATGAGCAGGAGAGCTCAACCTAAGGTCTGGTCCACAACAAAACAACACAAAAAAACAGGAATCTGGCATGGGTACAATCCAAAAAAAAACAAAATCAAAGACACCTTCTCAAACTCGACCAAAAGACTTTATTGTTTAGTGCTTTCGACAGCGTAAATCAGCTGACTTCATCAGGACAATGAAAAACTTTAACTTATGTAATATATACCATTAAAGGGCATCACATGGGAAGTTTAAACCCCTTCTTTGTACTGATAGTAACAATCAGAACTTTTATTTGGATGTTGAATCTACTACACCCATTAGTACTGGTGAGGACTATGTTTGTTCTTTTTCTACCAAATTTTCTGTGGATTACCAAGAAATTTATAATATTTTAAAAAAGAATTGGCGGGATTTTCATGGCCAAGATGCAATGTTGAACAAGGTGGGATTGGAACCCCGAGTTATTTTCAGAAGGGGGGTGACAATTAAAAACCTTTTGGAAAGGGAGGCCTCAGTGGTTCCCCTACAAGGTGGTCTAGGGACTAAGAAATGTGGGTTTTGTGTACAATGCAAATTTATACTTAGCACTGACAAAATCAAAATTACCCACACTATTATTAGACCAAAGGGTAAATTTTCTTGTTGTACTACGGAAGTAGTTTATGCTACTTTGTGCATGAGATGCAAGAGTTTTTATATTGGAAAAACCAAAAAGAGACAAAGAAATAATTTATGAACATCTAAGAGATAAAATGTGCAACTCCAGTAGTGCTTTATTTAAACATGTAGATAGATACCCTGGTCATGAATTTAGGTTTCTTGTGAGAGAAAAGGTGTCACATGACCCTTGGGGGGGGTCCATGGCAAGACTATCTCGAATTAAAGGAAATATGTTGGCAGGTGAGGTTGGATGCCCTTACTTTTCCTGGGCTTAATGACAGTCTTAGTTTAAGCAGCTTATTAAAGCTGTGCTCATATTAAATGTAATCTTGTTTTTACGAACTGAGACATTATTTGTTTGTTTTTACTTTTTTAAAAACATAGGGTTGCTGTATGTGTAAACAAAAGAAAAGAGAAAAAGAAAAAGTTTTAAGATCATTGTGTTTATTAGTATGATATTTTGACCTGTATATGTTACTTTAAATGTTTTATCATTTTAACGTGTTTTATTACTTGATTGTACCATGTGATGCTTTTTAATGGTATATATTACGGAAGTTAAAGTTTTTCATTGTTCTGAAGAAGTCAGCTGATTTACACTGACAAAAGTGCTAAACAATAAAGTCGTTTGGTCGAGTTTGAGAAGGTGTCCTTGGTTTTGTTTTTTTTTGGATAGCCTTCATACATGTCAAGTGGGTGTTCCGAAGGATCACAGGTTCATGGATACAGAGGAGGTTACTAGAGTTATGGCCCTGGGTCCCTTACTAGCCTAGCCATTACATTATCCCTAACTTAATCATCGATCAGCACCTGTTGCCCCTGGCATTGTTGGACACAGGTTGAACCCCAGGGACATATGTTTTTCGCATCCATTCAATCTTGATGCAGTTGATGAGCGTATGCATGGTACTGCATTTGACATGTTTGGGGAGAGTACTCCTGATACAGGCAGCCTCTAGGAGCTAAACCTGAGTCTCCAGCATGTGTTTTTGCTATCTCATATGCGATGCAGACCTCTTGTACCGGTACTGAGCACAGAGTTATACTCTCATATATGGGGCAGCTTTTGAAGGGCTGAGCACAACATTGCCATCTAGGTATGCCACAGACACCTGTGGACAACCTGACTGATAACCAGTGGGGCAGTACTGATTACAGGCTATCTGCATGGAACAGGTGTTGAGAGCCATGGCTGACCTTTGTGGATTTTAACATAGCCTTTACACTTTCTGCAGATGTCTGCATAGGTGCATAGCAGACCAGGCATGCTGCTAATGTATTGTTGTACTGACTGAGGACTATTCAGAGGTTATGTCATTCATTTGTCTGGATGCGGTCCTTTTACCTATGTGGTGAAGCATATATAAGCTTTTTATGATAATTGCCACTACTTGCTGCCTGACTGCAACATTGTTACACATTGTTGTCATTGTAGTCTGTGTGTTTATGGAGTTGGTGCTGATGTGAGGAATAGTGGGGCCATGTCCTTGCTGTATGATATGCTTACAGTAAGGCTTGCATTCAGCATGAGACCAAGACCTTGTTACCATTCCATACCCACTGTATGGCCCATTGCAGTATGTTAACAGCAGTTTTTGGCTCAATGACAGACTGCACAATACTTATAGTTGACATGGTCTTAGGCAGTACCTACATATGTTGGTGGTGGCAGTTAGCATTCATGCCTATATACATGTGGGTCACTGGGGGCAGCAGTTAGTCACAGGACCTTCACATGTGTATATATTGCACACACATAGGTGACACAGATTGTGGTTGCCACCTTATCAAATGTGGACTGTGGTACAGGTTTTGTAGTACTATGACATTTGGCATGACATACCATAACCCACGGCAAGTGCAACACCCAGGACTTCCTTTGGTTTGCTACTATGAAACCTTCTTTGTGTGACATTACCTTAGCTTATGCTATTTGTCATAACATTAAGGTACTTCTGATGTATAATAACTGCTCTATGCAATTAGACAATTTTATGAAATGTCCGTTGTCCTACACTCTAAGGACCTCTGTATTGCTTCAGTTGTCATCACAGGTCACACCTTGCTAAACATGGACTGCAATCTGCAGGGTGGTACAGATTGTGGCCATAACGCTGGCCTCTACATATGTCTGTAGCATGTCCTGATGTTTGCCACATATATGTTTTCCATTTGTCATAATATTGTGGTTTTCTGACAAATTGTTGGAAAGTAATGACAGACTTACATTACAGATTAATGATGGATATTGTCATGTTACAACACATACCCTTTTGAAAGTGCATTCAAATGCACAACCTGTTCTGGTATCTACTTCCCATGCATGTCACAGCAATATGTGAAGGTTGTCTTCAATGTTTGGCCTTTGCCCAACTTTTGTATGGGTTTAACCAGATGTCTTTCTGTGGAGGTTTGAGAGGTATGCTGGTGGCCATAACACAGTTAGACTGCTGCAAGGAGATATACATACATGCACACACCACCCACTCATGACCTGCCCTTGTTGACAATAGAACCTCTACCTGCAAAAGTTTACATACAATACTGCTATAGACATAACACAAGCACCACACAGCTACTATAGTGTTGCAGTGTCTGCCACTACTATTCAGGTAGGTGACAACTGCAGGGTCTATTAGGATTGCCAAAGGGGGTTCACAGGCCCTTAACATGGTAGAGCCATCACAGACACACACATACAGCTACATGGGGATATGCATCAAAACACACATGCACACAGAGTTGACACTTTTGCAATTAGAACACCTACCTATCTAGTTGTGTACACTACAGATTGACATGACTATTGCACATGCCACAGTGCCTTTGTGTTAGAAAATGTGTAACTGTGCTTCAAAGGTGGAGGACATCTGTAGGGGTCCTGACTAGGTTAACAATGGGGGAGTTAACAGGGTGGAACAGGCACACAAAATGGTATTACCATCATATACACACAGGCAAGACAGCAACAGTGGTATGCATACAGACACACACTCACTCAGGTGTCAATAGTCAGATTAGAACAACTACCTATCTACTTGTATGTACCATAGTGCTACATACATATTGCATGGCCCACGGAGATAATATGCCAGGGACATAACTCACAACCTTTTACGCTAATTAATCTTGGGAATACTTTCATGAATGGTGGTATAAACCACTCAAAATAGGTACTGTTCTCACATATTGCTCTTACAAACCTAGGCAAGTAATAGGGTAACAGATTTTGCATCAGCATGATGTTTCAGAAGGGTATGATGTCTGAAGTTGACATGTCTGTCACTATGGCAACTGTCACATAATTGACAGTGATTTGTCATAATACCCCATTATATTTGAGACATGGACCACCTATAGGTTGCAAACATCTGGACATTCTGCATGCATCTGTACAGATGACTGGTAAAGCCTGTAGAGTTTGACATGGTGCATCTAAGGTGGATGACATCAAGAGGCTCTTTAAAGTACTGCCATTGAGAGGGGGTCAACAGACCTTAAAATGGTATAACCAACAGACACAGGGGATATACTTCACACACACATTCAGTAATATATTTGTCTGCATTGAGATTCAACCCCCTACCTACCTAGTTGTATGCACTATAGTGCTGCCTACTTATCACATGTGCCATGGAACGTACACTCCTCCACACTGTCCAAAAGTGGATCTAAGGTGGATGACATGAACAGGGCCTGTAAAGTAATGCAATGGGGGGGGGGGGTCACCAGCATGGAACAGGCCTCAAAATGGTATAACCAAAACACACACAAGGGTATGATTCTTAAACACACACACACACGCACACACACACACACACACACACACACACACACACACACACACACACTACTACTACAGTTGCTAGTAGAGAGATTAGAACCCCTACATCTTTAGTTTTTTGTATTATAGCACTACCTAGTTATTGCGTGTGCCGCAGAGCTTACATAGCTGAAGGCTGTCCAAAGGTGCTTCTAAGGTAAATGACATGAGCAGTTCTTGTAAAGTAGGGCAATGGGAAGTTTATTGGGAGGGAAAGGCCTCAAAATTCTTTAGCCTAGAAACACACACACAGTTGCCAGTGCTGAAATTAAAACCGCAACCTATCTAGTCATGCATATTATAGTGTTATGTAGCTATCACATGCACCACTGAGCTTATATGGATGCAGGTTGTCCAATGGTGTTTCTAAGATGAATGAAATTAGCAGGCCTTGTAAAGTAGGGCAATGGGAAGTTTATTGGATGGAAAAGGAATCATAATGCTTTAAGCTACAAACACAAAGTTGCCAGTGCTGAGATTAGAACCCCCACCTATCTAGGTTATGTACACTACAGTGCTGCATACTTATCATGTGTGCCACGAAGCTTACAGGAGTGATGAGTGCCCAAATGTACTTCTAAGGTGAATGACATCAGCAAGCCTTGTAAATTAGGGCAATGGGAGGTGTACTGGGTGGAAAAGGCCTCAAAACACTTTAACCTACAAACATACACACACTGTTGCCAGGGCCGAGATTAGAACCCTTACCTATCTAGTTATGTATACTATAGTGCTATATACTTATTGTTTGTGCCACAGAGTTGATAGGATTGGAAAGTGTCCAAATGTACTTCTAAGGTGAATGACATCAGCAGGCCTTGTAAAATAGGGCAATGGGAGGTTTACTGGGTGGAAAAGGCCTCAACATACTTTAACCTAAAACACACACACATATACAGCTGCCACTACTGTGATTAGAACCCATACCTATCCAGTTATGTGTACTACAGTGCTACATACTTATCACATGTACCATGAAGCTTATATAGATGAAGGTTGTCCAAAGGTACTTCTAAGGTGAATGATAGCAGACCTTGTAAAGTAGGGCAATGGGAAGTTTACTGGGAGGAAAAGGAATCATAATGCTTTATCCTACACACACACACACACACACACACACACACACACACACACACACACACACACACACACACACACACACACACAGAGCAGGTGATTTGAGATTACAACCCTTACTTCACTACTATTACACAATGGAGCTCACCTTTGTACTAGCATGTAGCAGTGGTTACAACTGGTGTGCAAATGTATGCATCAGGTCATCACTCTATGCCTTTCAGGGTGTCTGTCTCTCTATGCCTCTCTCTATCTTTCTCTCTCTCTCTCTCTCAGTCTAGCTCTCCCTCCCTCTGTCTCTGCCTGTCTATAATTGATATATTTGTATATGTTAGCTATATATATGTATATCTATCACACTCAACAGATGCAGCTATATCACATATGAGCCACCTCCAGATAGCTGCAGGTAATCCTGTCTGACAGGGGTGGGGGGGACAGTTAAGGTGTATATAGCTGCCTGTATACAAAGACATATCTAGGCAATAGAGTTGTAAAGTCAGATGTGGGTTTAGACATGAGCTGTAATTCTCAAAGTGTTGGAGCATGCACAGTATGACCTTTAATAGAAAGAGGTTGACTCCATTCCAGAGCGAGATGTACTCCAGTCCAGGAATTTGTGTGCTGCAGCTGATTGGTTGATGAATCTGTGTAAACAGTCCAGCACCTCAGTGATATAATGCATATGTTGTGTGTGTGAGGAATCTCCTGGCTGTGTGCTATCCTTAGTAACTGAGTCATATCATGGTGTGAGTGCAGAGTACATTGGACTGAGCAGAGTTTTCCATAATATGTGTGGTATATTCTACATAGCACTGTGATCTCCTGGTATGTAAGTGACAGATCAGTATAGAATAATGTGAGGGAGCACTTACAGACATTTGTTTACTGACCCCATACAGTGCAGGGAACTATGTTACAGCAGAAGTTGTTCTACTGTGCACATTCTATGTTTGCCTGGCCAGTGGTTCCCCTTCACCTTATAGGTGTCTCTTTGTCCTTCTGTAGTCCAGTCACATCCTTTGTCCACAGTTGCTGATATTATGTATAAGCAATCCAAATGCAGAGTAGCACACCAGCGGAGACGGGAACAAGCGTGGACAAAATATAACAAAGTCTTCCAGTCACCATACACGCTGTTCCCTAATGGCAATAAAACGTTACCACAACTTCAAGTATGTATTGTCCAGAACGCAGATCACGACGTACACTTCTGACCACTCAATAAAACTTTAATTCCAGAACAGAGTGAGCGCTTTCGCCAACAGGCTTCTTCAGACTCTTGATAAATGCATACAAGATTTTAATCTCTTTAAAAAGCCTACCATAAATTCTCATTGGTTACAAATTCTACAACTGAATCACCTTAAAAATTTAAAGTGGTACTTACATCACCTACTGTTGCCTTACAAATACAATATTAAAACATGCAATAAAAAATTCATACACTTGAAGAAATCACATAAAATAAATGTCTTGTATGAGAATATAAGAGCATATTAAAAAATCTATTAAAGTGCTTATAATATATAATACAAACTATATACCAATAAATGGCAAGGAACATGTTGTAAAGTTAGGGACAGTATGTGCTTATTAAATAAAAATAGGAACGATGTATAGCCTCAATATATAAGCACAATCTTTTATGGTGGAAGCAACTCATTAGGGCTACTTTTTAAATCAGGGGCTAACATGACCGACCTATAAACAGCTAGAAAATGTGGGAGAGATCAAATCACTAGTCATTAACTTGTCTAATAGAACTTTGAGTAGATATGAGGAACAGGTCTTAAATAAAGGCCTTAGTTTCATTCCCACTAAGAATAGTGATTTGGTTGAGACGGTCATTGATACTAAACTGTTTATTAGAAATATGCAATTAAAGTTGGATTATGGACAGCAAATTGATAACACAGGGCCCATTAAGTTCCGTGCAAATAGTACATATACTCCACAGTTACACCCCACTGTTGAAGTATTTGGAAAAGTTTTGGAGAACGACATATATAAGTATTTTCAAGATAAAAGGGTATCAAGACATGGACAGAATTTAAATTATAATCAAAGGAAAGCTTTGAATGATCTAAGGCATGATGGGTCAATAGTAATTAGACCAGCCGATAAAGGTGGGCCAGTTGTCCTTATGGACATTGCTTATTATAATGACAAGATGAAACAATTGTTAAATGATGATGAATCCTACCTAAGAATAGATCATGATATCCTGGTAGATAAGGTGTTTAATGTGTATTATACCTTAGATGACCTCATTATGTCTTCAGATATTACTAAAGAACTTTATGATTTTTTCAAAGTTAAGGACCCGACGATACCTGTCATTCAGGGATTACCGAAGATTCATAAAAGTAATACGGACCCACCCATGAGACCCATTGTGGCAGGTCAGGGGTGGGTCACTGAACCTCTTTCGATTTATATAGAGAGTCTACTGAGACCTTTAGTAGATGAAAATAAGAGAATACTTAAGGATAGTAAGCAATTCTTACTGGACTTATATACTTACACGCAACATCTGAGAGATGATCAACATTTCTTTCTAGTGACCTTAGATGTTGTTAGTCTCTTTACGGTCATCCCTAACGAGACAGGTATTAGTTTTATTACAGAATACTTAAGAGCACATTCACACTTTTCTGATAAGAAGGTTGATTTAGTTACCCTGTTGCTTGAGACTATCTTGACCAATAATGTCTTTGCATTTGGTGAAGATATTTACCTCCAGAGGGATGGCGTGGCTATGGGCACATCGTGTGCCAATAGCTACGCCAACCTGGTTATGGCCAGATGGGAGGATAAATATGTTTATGACAACGTTCACTTCAAGGAATATGTAGGCATGTACTGCAGATTTGTGGATGATCTCTTTTTTGTGTGGTTGGGTGATGAGAGATCTCTTAGAAGTTTTGTCACATACCTTGACACAACTACAGAGTTTTTGAATTTCACCATGAATTTTTCTAGAACCAACATCTCTTTCTTAGATGTTGAGATATGTAGACTGTCTAATGGTATGTTGAATACGTCCATACATAGAAAGGGGTGCCATAGGAATAATTTACTTCATAGACAAAGCATGCACCCCCTTCATGTTTTTAACAACGTCTTAAAAGGACAATTTATGAGAGTGTCCAGACTTAACCCCAATGAAGTGTGCTACGAAACTGGAGTACAGGACCTCAAGGACAGATTCCTAGAGAGGGGTTACTGTGAAAAAGATATCAATGAAATAATTATTGAAGTGGACTCCCTGAGGTCCAATAGAACTAGACCATATTTCATGGAGCAGTTAGAACAACCTAAGACCGTTATACCACCTCAAACTGAGGTGAGGGCTACCTTATCTTTTAGTAAAACAAGTTTGGAAGTTAAAGGACTCATGTATAAACATTGGGATATTTTACTATCTGATAGGGAGGTGAGTAAGGTTGTGGGCCCTAAACCACGTGTTACATATAAGAACCATCCCAACTTGAAGAGTTTATTATGTAGGCCTAGATATGTTACTAACAAGTATAGTAGGGTGGGTGAAACTGGTAACACAGTGCCTTGCGGTAAATGCAATCAATGTTCCTTCATCAACATAAATACTGCTTTCATACACCCCACAACAGGACAGACATTTAGTTTTCACACTAATACCAACTGTGAAAGTAAGAATGTAGTTTATGTTGCTATCTGCAGTTCATGCTCTGCTTACTACATAGGGAAGACGAATCGTACTCTTAAAGAACGTATTAGAGAACATAATTACCAGATTAGAATAGGCTCAGATGTTAATGCGTTAGCTAGACACTGTAAAGCAGTAGGTTTACATCATACCTTTACATTTTTTGTCCTCCAGAATCTTACACAAGGTTTTAGAGGAGGTGACCTTGTCAATAGAACATTGGAGTGTGAGACCAGGTGGATCATTAGATGGAGAGCAGATGTACCCCCTGGCCTCAATGACAAGGTACAGTTAAAGCCCTTTCTTAAGAGTAGGAGATTACGTAGAGTAAAGTGACCATGTCTTTATGACTCAAAGACATACTTTACAGTGTCTGTAGTCCGATTAGAACTTAGCTGTTTAGTTATAGGTTGGTTATATCAGCCCCTGACTCCAGCGAGTAGTCCCTATGAGTTGCTTCCATCATGAAGTTTGACTTTGTGTGTTTATATATTGTGGGTATTTATTGTTTTTTATATACAACAAGCACCTATCGCCCCTCATTTTTTAATATGTTTTTGCCTTTTATTGGTGTATAGATTTTGTATAAAACATAGCTGTTTATAGGTCGGTCATGTTAGCCCCTGATTTTAAAAAGTAGCCCTAATGAGTTGCTTCCACCATAGAAGATTGTGCTTATATATTGAGGCTATACATCGTTCCTATTTTTATTTAATAAGCACATACTGTCCCTAACTTTACAACATGTTCCTTGCCATTTATTGGTATATAGTTTGTATTATATATTATAAGCACTTTAATAGATTTTTTAATATGCTCTTATATTCTCATACAAGACATTTATTTTATGTGATTTCTTTAAGTGCATGAATTTTTTATTGCATGTTTTAATATTGTATTTGTAAGGCAACAGTAGGTGATGTAAGTACCACTTTAAATTTTTAAGGTGATTCAGTTGTAGAATTTGTAACCAATGAGAATTTATGGTAGGCTTTTTAAAGAGATTAAAATCTTGTATGCATTTATCAAGAGTCTGAAGAAGCCTGTTGGCGAAAGCGCTCACTCTGTTCTGGAATTAAAGTTTTATTGAGTGGTCAGAAGTGTACGTCGTGATCTGTGTTCTGGACAATACATACTTGAAGTTGTGGTAACGTTTTATTGCCATTAGGGAACAGCGTGTATGGTGACTGGAAGACTTTGCTGATATTATGTATTTGTAGTTATGGTGTGAGCAGGGTAGAAGTTGTGACATCACACTCAGGGTTACAGACTTCACACCTCTGATTGTACCTGTTTAGCAGGTTGTCTATCATTGTGCCCCATACATCTGCTGTGGTCCTCAGGCAGTTTGTGTTGCACTGTTATTCTAGGGCTACAGGTTAGCCATACCTCTCAAACACTTATAGACAGACATCTGGACAGGCCCATATATAACAGTCAGACACAGGCCCAGACATGGGGGCAGGCTCTTAATATTGCACTTCCAAGTGTACACAGTTGGTAGAAAGGTTTTGTATTAGCTTGCATTTACTTATTGGTATGACATCTGCATCTCAACTGTTTGTCATTGCTGTTTTCACATCAACCTTTATTGGTTTGCCAATAGTCTGGCAGGCAAATGCAATGTTATGACAAGCAGAACAGATATATGATTCATATGTGTGGACATTCTGTGCCACCCTGTCATTCTAGGGGTATGGATGGTACCCACTGACTTGTCGGTACTGATACAGTGATGTGGCAGCCTTTATATCCTGACACTCAACTGACTTGTCACAACCTGCTGTTGTACTAGGTACTGTGTAGTTTACTCAGACCTGTGTACTGTTCATATGTGTGGCCCCCTGACCCTCCATTGTCCAGCATTCCTGTAGTAACAAATATTGAGTTCTGGCCAGTGTGTACAACTCCTATTGTTGGTGTAGCTGACATGCAAAGTAGTCACCATGGCCAGTCTTGAACCATGGACCCTGGCAACTACAATACTATACTTATACCAGTAAGCTACAACAGCCACCAGTAGGTGCTGTCTACTTGCTGACACTATTAACTGCAAACATACATAAGACATTGACCCTCTGCATATTGCAGAAATAGAGTAAGTTATCAAATTGATTGTGACAGCCCTAGGAATGTGTGGCTTGCTGCTATCATCTTACAGACATAAATGTTACTGCAGTTCTATGTGGACACAGGTGTGTTGAGTGTTCAAATATACACACCTTATAGGTTCATAGTTTCATAGGTAGGTACTAAACTATCTGCCCAAAGGCATTTATAAGCCTAGCTGGAATGTGTTAGCTTTCGCAGCCCCCTTAGATTAGTTCCATGTGCCTCTGTCCAGCATAGCCATTGAAGTGATCCCTGGGGTAAACTTTCTATTTCCCATCCACTCGTCAAGGTTTCTCTTGAAGAGGGTTAGCAAGGAGCTCTGCCTAATGTAGATTGGAATCTTGTTCCAGAGCATGGGAAGTCTCTGTGACAGGAATCTATCCCTCCAGCATGTCCTATTTATTGTTGTGGTGTGGTTTAGATCATTGGAGCATGTGGCTCGAGGGGATATGGTTTTCTTTAGGTGGAGCATGTCCATCAATTCTGGGTTGTACATGGCCTTGTATGTCAGGCAGAGATCACCTCTGAGTAGGCGGTATGCAACTGAGTACAGCTGGAGTTTCTTCAGTCGAGCTGCATAGGGCATCTGCTTGAGGCCAGTGATCCTCTTGGTGAGGTACTTCTGTGGACTTTCCAGTTGTTGCAGGTGTCTTGTAAGATACTTCCCAAAGGGGCATTGTACTCTATGATGGGTCTGATGAGTGATGCGTAGAGGGGCCCAATAACCTCTTTCGATCTGGATGCAAACCCTTTTGTGATTAGTTGGGCCACATCAAAGGATTTTCTAACCTCTTTGGCAATGTGATTATCAAAGGAGAGGTTACTATCTACTTGGGTCCCCGGATCTCTTATTACGTCTTCCGTATTTAGGGGGCTAATACCTATGTGGTAGTTTGTGGGTACTTTGTTTTTTCCAAAGGGGATGACTATGCACTTTTTGGCATTTTGGTTTTGACACCAGGTATCTGTCTCAGTGAGACCCTTCTGGAGGATGTCTGTGTCAGCTGGAGAGTCAATTATAGCCCCTAGTTTGCAGTCATCTGCATACTTGGTCAGCCATAGTCTTACTGTGCTTGCCTGTATCTCTGAGAAGTATATGCCGAACAGGAAGAGTCCTAGGACTGAGCCATGGGGAATGCCACTTGAAACCAGTTTAGATTCAGACTTAGCTCCCACAACTCTTACCATGTGGGTTCTGTCTGTGAGCCAGTTGGCAACCTATCTTGTGATGTAGGGGTTTATGTTCAGGCTGGTGAGCTTCTCTATAATACCTGAGTTGGGAATGGTGTCGAAGACCTTTGCAAGGTCTAGGTAGGCTGTGTGGACCACCTTTCCCTCATCTATGGCCTTGGTAACTGTCTCCAAGAAGTCCACCAGGTTTAGGAGGCATGATCTGCCCTTAACAAAGCTGAACTGGGTAGGGTCCAGTATTTGTAGGTTCCCAATGTCTCTGTTAATGAGATCCATGATGATGTGCTCCATAGCTTTGCAGACCAAGCTAGTCAGGCTTATAGGGTGATAGTTCCCAGGGTCCGTTGTGGCTCCACCTTTGTGGAGCAGAATAATCGTTGCTGTGCACCACTCTGTGGGCATGTAGCCTGTGGAGAGGCTGAGTTTAAACAGTGTGTTTAGGTGAGGGGTTAGTTCATCTTTGAGCTTGTGTAGGACGCAGCCTGGGACACCATCCGGTCCCATTGATGCTGTGTTTTTGGCTTTGGAGAGGGCTGTTTTAACCTGAGTGTCTGTGATTTCAGGGGCACTACAGTCTTCTGGTATAGTTATGGGCCCTTTTGGGGGTGAGAGGGGGGTGAAGTTTGCATTGAATATGTCTGCCAGGATGTTGGCTATATCGGTCGTTTCAGTATATTTTGTGCCATTCTGCACTAGCTCCGAGCAGATCTGAGAATTGCCACTTAGATTCTTGACATAGCTAAAGAATGCCTTGTGATTATCTCTGGTGTCCATGGCAATTTTTCTTTCGAAGCTACCCTTGGATGATTTTATGAGGGAATGTAGTTTCTTGCTGATACTGTTTAGGGATGTCTTCCCTTCTTGGGATTTTACTCTTTTCTGTAATAGTTTCCTCCTTCTATTGTATAGCTTGTTTATGGTAGAGGTCCACCAGACTTGTTTCCTTTTCTTGGAGGAGTGAGTCTTGGTTTTGTTTGGGATAGCACAATCCATGCATTCTTGTAGGTGCCTGTAGAGTGCATTAGGAAAGGATTTTGCAGCTTGGACAGTGTTATCCTTTAGCATGGAGGCTTTGAAACTTCCCACCTTGGTCTTAAGTGACGTGAAGTTTGCTTTTGAAAAGTTTCTCATGGTGGTTTCTTTGACCGGGGGTGGTGGCGGAATGTGGATATCCAGAGTGATTACTTTATGGTCAGATTTAACCAGCAAGGGGTTGATCTCCGGTGTGGAACCAGATCCAATATGTTGTCACCTCTGCTGGGGGTGTTGCATTTGAGTTTATAAATTCTAGGAAATGTTCGGCAAGGAAGTTTGTACTTGAGTAGTTCTCCTAGTTAATGTTTGGGTAATTGAAATCACCCAATATCAGGGTGTTTGGTAGGACCTTTATGTTTCCCAGTTTCCAGGAATGCGGAGTTGTCACAGACTATATAGATATTTAGCTCTTATTTGGGGTCCATTTTTCATAAAAATGTGGTTGTGTGGCAAATAATAGTGAAATCATTAAAGACTGAAGTTAGAAAGTAATGAAAAACATTTGAGTTTCAGACTTCTTGGCCTTCAGAGAATTCATGCTACTGCAACAGCTGTTATTCTATCAACTTCCTATGTTTGTAAGAGCAATATTTACAACTTGTTCTTGTTTTGGGGCCTTTGCCCTACATTTCATTATGACATTGTGCAGATTTCTTGCTATAAGAGGTTTAGAGCTATGTATAGGACTCCAACATTGCATTTGTCCTTTGACCCTGCTGTTTGTAAGTCCCTCACATAGTGCAGTGGATTTTGCTGGCTTAGGCCCTACTGCATATTGTTGGTTAGCCAGTATTTGGGTGAGAGTTCCTGTTGTCTAGCACAGCTGTTCATTGTCTGCTGCTATCCTGGTAACCCACTCCATTCCCAGGCATACATACAGCAATACCATACATATGCTACCACAGTCTACTACCCTATTCATTTATTGTTAATAAGAGTGACACCTTGTGCCAGCAGCAGTTGAGAGGACAGTGCTTCAGGGCTGACTCTGTCGGATGCAGGCAGTACATGGCCTATACGTGGTAAGGCATTGGTAGTGTGATGTGATTGGCATCCATTTTACTGTGTGTATGTGAGTTAGAGTGAGGTGTCAGTCCCTGGGCCCTTAGAGTGTCAGTGTATGTGCTATGCATTGCCTCTTTGCCAAGGCCAGGGCATACTTGGCATGCCTGCATCTGCCTACAGGGACAGGCTAAGGGGGATTCCTCCTCTGAGTCCCACTTTGCCTGTGGAGACCTTGGCAATGTGATGTTCCTGCTGCTGCTGTTTCCACAGGATCATATTGTGTAGCACGGCAGATACTATGAACTATAAACATGTGTGCAAATGTGGCTGGAGACTACTGCAGGGCTCCACTAGATATGCCAAGGCAGCAGAACCATGACTTGAGCAACCCAAACACACACTCTACAATGTTCCTAGTTTGTGCATGTGCCTCATTATGGCATTCTTCAGTAGGTGTGTGTGCATTTCTGATGGGCGCCATCATCCACGGTTCCAGTCCATAAGCAGCATCCCCCACTAAATGGCCATATGGGATGCCCCCCTGGCAAATGCCTTGCACAGCTGTGAGGCGTGCCAGATGTGGGAGTTGTGATAACTGCCAGGGCTGCCAGCACACACATTGATGATAATGCTCTGGGCATTGCACACGACCTGGCAGTTGATGGAGTGATAGCCCTTGCAGTTGACATAGTCTCTACCCTCCTCACTGGATGGTGCTTTGATGTGCACATGAGTGCAGTCTATGGCACCCAATACCTCTGGGTAGTATGCTACATGGTGGAAGAGATGCATACTTGTGGTTCTCTCCTCATGGGTGTTGGAGGAATAAATGTGGTCACTGGCATGTGTTAACATGACATCCAGGAACTGGTGGAGTACCCTTGATGTGGATGCCTATGAGATCCCCATGATGTCACCATTAGGTCTTTGGAAAGTACCTGCAGCTAGTATTCTTAAGGCTACATATACCTTTGTTTCTACTGGGATTGTTTCCCCTCTGTTAGCTCTGGGTCTGAGTTGAGGGCGGCAGAGCTCGGAGAATTGCTGTAATATATCCCTGTCCAGCATGTAGTGCTCTACTATCTCCAGCTCATGTAGCCCCTGAAAGATTACACTGGGTCTGGACACTCTTGTCCTCCTCGGTCTGGGCTGGTTGTCAGCATCATCCTCATCACTGCCCTCAGCCTGTAGCATGTAGAAATGTAGCAAAGCAGCAGCAGCCCCTATCATTTTGTCAGTTAAAATTCCCAAGTGTGTACTTCAATGGTGCAGAGTACATGGGAAAAATCAGACTGAAGGGTGTCTGCATACTTTATACTGGTGTGCTGCAGATGCAGCTTGTGTGATTGGCTGAATATGATACATTCCACCTGCCAGCTACATTATTGAGGGGTTTGAATGGGCCAATGTGAGTGCCAGAGGACTTATTAGTCATTTATAGTTGATTGTCTTTTGTAAGGTGCTTACTTTTATTTATTTATTTATTTATATTTCCTCTACTTCTAAGCTCCACAGCACTCCACACAAACCCATGGAGCTAGTGTAAACATTGCTGAGCAGAAAGAGCCCTCCCCTGCACAGGAGCATGCTCAGCATTTCTTTAACTAGCTAAGCACAGCTCAGCAGCCTCAGATACACCCTTTGCTTAGCTGTGCTTAGCTGAGCACAAACAGGAGCAGCGGAGCTCCAATGTGCTTACACAAACCAAGACATATGCCCTTTTCATGTCAGCTACCTATTCTGCCTACACTTCCACATTTTAACCCTTACACAGTTAGGTACCTGCAGACACGGTGGCCCATTTTGCTATTCAATAAACTTAGCTCATTTACATACACCTAATTCTGTATACCCTAGTTACTGCACTACACCAGAGCCTATGTCCTTAGCAACCACTATAACCTGTCATTGTATGATTCTGCATGCTGGCCAGTATAATGGGAAAATTCATTTTAGCTTTAATAATCCCCTTTTACTATTTTAATTTTTTTTTTTTTGCAATAAAGCATGTTTGTGCGTCACTGCGGGCTGCTTAAATGTGACATATGTGCTAAAAAAACTTTTGATTTTTGATTTAATGCAGCACTTTTGCATGCCAATGGCCATAGTTTGGGCCATTGGCATGCCTAATGCACCTAATACATGCTCTAGTTTGAGTTGTCACAGCCCCATTTTTTATTTTGCATTCCGGTACACAGATACTAACCGCATACATTTTTCCTGCAGACACGGCTCCTAAAAGGATGCCTGTCTGCTTCCTGAATCAGTAAATCACCTCATCTGCATGGTTTTCACCAGCAAATTAGGTGATTTACATTCCGCAATCACATCCATGTCAACGTAGTGCATGGAGGCTTATGCATGCCCCAGCCTTGTTTCCTGGATCACTCCACCTCCTGATTTCATGTTCAGGCCATGGCAATATTCCTATATGGAGAATTGCTCCATGTAGGGATTATTGAATTACCCCCAATATTTTCTGACAGCTGCATTGCAGGACATTATGCAGAGTGTGTTCGGTGATCAGTCCACACACAGCATGTGTACTATGAGTCTGTTTCTGTGCAGTAAAACATTAAGAATAATCATGAGTATGAACTGCATTAGAGTCTAGGGTACAAACAAAACACTTTGCACACAGTTCATTTATGGAACTGCACATTATGTTTGTGAATCTGCTTCCACTTCTTAGATTAGTTTGCATTATTATTTCAAATGTACGAAGTAGTGCCACACAAAACATGAAAGGCCCATGAAAATGGTCAAATATTCATGAATGCTAGCTTGTTATGCTAAGGTTAAAACACTGCACATGCACAGACTTGAAACTTCATAGATCATGTGTTTGGGCTACTCAAGTCATAGCTCCACTATCTGGATGCATTGCCCTGCAATATGATCCTGTCACCTCTGCAAAAATACTATGTGTACCATCTTGCATAATATTATACAGTTGCAGCAGGGTGGCCCAGTAGAGGGACTGCAGTCCCCAGTACCACAGGTAGTGGTAGCTGACAAAGATGAGTGGTCAGATGAGAAGCCAGCAGCAGGGGCCAACCATGGCAGATGGAGGTGGTCACAGTATGCCATGGCACTGTCTAAGAAGCAGTGAATTGCACATACACTCACTAATTACATCACATAGCAGCTCAGCATATACAATCAGTAACACTGATACATAGAAAAAAACAGGTTTTGCTTGCTCCTACATTGGTTGGCTACTGTAAGCATCAGACATAGGTAACCTCAGGCTAAGATTCTCTCATTATCAGTAAGAAAAGTGTGTGTGATTGACCTGTAATGACTGAATAGTACAATACATAAACAGAGTAAGTCAATAGTAGAAATCATGATGCCTGCACAGGAATATCATAACAGAAACTTAAATATACAGCAAATGAAGACACTAACAGTAGTGCAGTCAAACAAAATAGACTGTGCTTACCTATGCATTGCCCCACGACTCTGTGCCACAGACATAAGAAAACTATGCCAAACACTCCTTCAGGGGGCAGGTTACTCTCAGCATCATCTCCCAATGGCTGAACAAAGTAACCTAAACAAATATGACAGCAGGCAGTTGGCTCATAGGATTAAGGCTGAACAAGGTATCCTGCACAAGTGTGAAAGCTGGCAGATGGCACAGAGGATTAAGGCTGAGTAAGGTATCCTGCACAAATGAGACAGCTGGCAGGTGGCACAAATGATTAAGGCTGAGCAAGGTATCCTGCACAAGTGTGACAGCTGGCAGGTGGCACAGAGGATTAACATTGAGCAAGGTATCATGCACAAGTGTGACAGCTGGCAGTTAGCACACAGGATTGAAACTGTAAGCTGTAGTTCCTGTGGCACAGAGTTAGATCCCCTTAGCCCTTATTGCCTACTGTGTGACCTCGAGCACATCACTTAACCAGAAATTCCTTGTCAGTTGTCCTTAAATTGGGCCTACGTGGTTAATAAATGTGTTTTATTATAACTACAGGGCTTAAGCATAACTGAACATACAATGCATTAACTAAAACATTTTGCTAACCCATGCATTGCCCAGTCACTGTGTAGATCAGACATAGTTAACCCAGAAAAGAAACCTCTGCAGAGGTCAGGCCACTGTCATCGTCATCTTCTGCAGAACTGGGCGTGCAATCTATAAGACACAATTACTATTAATAGTACTACAAGTACTACCACTGCTTCTAAATGAAAACAAACTAAACATAACTTACAATTGATGACATGTACAAAACAAAACACGACATTGCCACCAGGCATTGCCTATTTACTCTGTCCATTAGACATAGGCAGCCTTAAGTCATAGACAGTGCAAAGGTCAGGGCACAGTCATCATCATTTGCACAGAGTGTGTGTGTGTGGGGGGGGGGTACAGGAGGTCATGAGTTTAACAGGGAAGTGAGGGTTTAAAAGATGAGTTAATGCCCAGTGTGTCCACATATGAGGAAGGCCATGGTGAAGTGTGTGTGTGTGTGTGTGTGTGTGTGTGTGTGTGTGTGTGTGTGTGTGTGTGTGTGTGTGTGTGTGTGTGTGTGTGTGTGTGTGTGAGAGGTGTCATGATCAGCATGGGGTGCACTGAATGTGTGTGTGTCTCTGTAGGAACACAGCCACAACATTTGTGTCAGTACTATGCCCTGACATACTGGAATTGGGTGAGCCATCCATGGAAGACGAATAAGTTCAATGTGGCTGCCTCTGTCCACATGAACTGTTTCTGTTAGGAATAGGGTTGCTATGACCACAACCCTGGATAGAATTTGGAGTGCCACCTGAATATGAACAATGTCTTATGGATTAGCTGTCATCATGACCACATCCAGTGCCATGACCATGTGGACAGCCTTGTCTGGATGTAGACGCATTTTCCACTGATCTTCTTCTTCTTTCAGCTTTTCCCAGTTAGGAGACACAACAACAGAACACCTGTCCACTCATGACTGGCAGTGGAGTTTTATGGTGTTGAGTTGCCAGCCTGGTGCCCTGCCTTCCACAGAAGGCACACACACATACACTCACACCTAGGGCCAATTTAGAGTGTCCAATCCACCTACAGCATGTCTTTGGGATGTAGTAGGAAACCGGAGCGCCTAGTGGAAACCCACGCGATCACAGGGAGGACATGCAGACTCTGCACAGAAGGCACCCCAGCCAAGGTTCGAACCAGAGAGCCTCTTGTTGTGAGGCAGAAACGCTAATCACTGCATCACAGTGGCCACCCCACATATTTGCCACTGATGTAGCAGTGGAAATGCTACCACTGCAGGAGCCAGACCTGGCACATCCATGGCCATGTTGGCTGACATTTGATGACGTACCAGTAGACTGACCTCATGGATGCCAGCCTCTTCTAATGGACAATCTAGAACAGATACTGCACAATCCAGTGTGTCACTCATCCTGTCCAAAGAATCACACATACAGTTCATGCAGTCTCATACTTCAGAATGCATGAAACACAGTTGTCTGACAACCTCTTTCGAGGTTCTAGTAGAACTAGTCTGGGCCTCCCTGACAGCTTTGCAAATATGTTGGGTGACAGCTACTAATAATTACCATATTCAGGTGAGAATAATAATAAACCCTCTACAAGCATCTCTACAGACACCATTTTGTGGTACCTCCCACTTATGAGGACTAAGGGAACATTCTGCAATGTCTACTCATGGGGCTATCACGCTACCCTGCTTAACTGTGTCCCCATCGACTTGTTCACTTTGGGATGTTACTGTGTAATGGGTTTTCATAGGCATACTTACTGTGCTCATACTATGGGGAGGAGATGGGTGTGAGTGTACTACATAACATCCTACAGTCCCACACTATGCCTGTTCATCACCGCCATCATTCTTATTTGATAATGCTCTCCTAACTTCAGATCGACAGAGGTTCACACTACCAGTACCAGACAATGTTTCACCTGGGAATACACTAAGAAAATAAAAAATAAACATGCTACCTGTGCCAAAATATATCAGTCACACATGCGGATGCTATAATCTCAGTGCCTAATAAAAGTAATACATGTAAGTATACCATGTGCAAGTGGTAATTATACCTCAATGACAGATGTACCTAGACACAATTTGAAAGATGTAGTATCAACATACAAGTGACTATCAACTGCAAAAATAGACATGATAAGAATGGCATACCAGGGACATCAATAGTGGAAATCCTTGGGGCTGCTCCAACTCCATCACAATATCTAGCACCAAACCATGAAACTCCTTTAACAGATGACAGAAACTCCTCTGTTTCAGTAAGTGGTGGTTTGGTAGATGACCCACCATCAGTACCCCTTTGCTCACTTACTACAACTTGTGCTTTGAGCTTGGCCTTCTGAAGCATGTCACTGGCCCCATGTCTGACACTTGAGTATATATTGCCCTGGCATGAACAACACTGACTTGCCACCAAACATAGTCACAGAGGGGCTTGCTGGAGGTGTATACATCCAGTTGCCATCCTCCAATGAGATGGAGGACCTGTAGTATAACTTCATTCTCAGCATCTTAGAAAGGTGGCTTTCATGAGGAAGAGCCCCTCTTACTTTTGGATTTGGGAACCATATCCTTGCTTTGATGAATTAAAAAAATGGATATCACAACACAAATTAGCACACACTGCATTACAGACACTTTTTATATTTATGGAATCAAATATTTATGTCGTCAGTGAGTGGCCTAGTTACCACAAACATACTGGCACCTTCATAAACAAACAAACAAACAAACAAACAAAAATGTACCCTAAAAAAAATAAAAGCAACCATCTAAACAACAATACAAGTTCTCTAACACAATGCTAAACATAGGTGTAACCTCTGGGAATACTTCCCACCCCCACTCAACAACTACGGAAGACTACAAACAACACCAGATGCAAGAATGTTTATCTAAGTAGCAGAAAAACAAACATCCATGAACAGAGCAACAAGGGGAATATAAGAAAAGCTCACTGAAGTCCCTCACTTATAGTCTAAAAACATTTTTCTGCATGTGACAAAAAAGGTCTGTACACATAAATGTGTGTGTGTGTGTGTGTGTGTGTGTGTGTGTGTGTGTGTGTGTGTGTGTGTGTGTGTGTGTGTGTGTGTGTGTGCCAGTGCGCACATGCGTGTGTGTGCATGTTGCCTGATTCTCATGGATAGCATTTCAGATTACTTGAACATATTAATGTATTGGGAGCTAATTAACATATTCCATGTATGCGGCAGGGGTGGGGAGTTCCATGCTATAAGTGCAATGTGAGTTATGGACCTTCATTCATGCTAGGGAAGACTGCCTTATTTCCTAAGTGCTACCGAATCTACTACTCTGAAAATTTTCAATATATCACTAGTGAGGATACTGGTTAAGGTGTTTGCCTTACAAATACAAGGTACAGGGTTTGAATCTCACAGGGGATAATTGGCTAGGCTTAAAATGGCTCGCAAGGGCAGTTAGCCTAGTACTAACCTATGAACCTATAAACAATGCTGGTAGGCAGGACATCACAAATAATTATCAGCATACTGAAAAGGGACAGTTGTATGGAAGAAGACAGCTTGCAATATGTTCTGAGAGTATCCTCACTAGTGATATATTGAAAATTTTCAGAGTAGTAGATTCGGTAGCACTTAGGAAATAAGGCAGTCTTCCCTAGCATGAATGAAGGTCCATAACTCACATTGCACTTATAGCATGGAACTCCCCGCCCCTGCCGCATACATGGAATATGTTAATTAGCTCCCAATACATTACCCTTTCTGAATTACTCAATTTGCATGTTGTACCATAGATGTAATCATCCTGTTACTGTCTAGACAATGACATACACCCATCTGAGCAGCGTAAGAACAGGGATTATGACTTTTGCATAGCTAACGGCTTGCAAGTGTGCCTTGGTACTGCTCATTCAATGATGTGTTAAATGTACTTGGTAATGGAAACCACATTTGGAAAGGGTGAGTCAAACAAGTAACTCTTACAAATTAATTTCAGCTGTAGTCAGTTTGAAATATGACTGAACCTCTATCCATGTGTATTGTCCACATAGTCACAAAGTAATGTAGGGTGCTTGTCCACACATCTCAGACATAGTGAATATGCCTAACAATATGAACGTTATACATAACAATGTGAATGTGGCTTAAATATACAGCATGCACACAAGTTAAAACAAAAACCTGGAGTATGAATATTTACATATGCAAGCTTTAAGACATTCCATGAACAAAGAAAATTAATTAAAAAGTAATGCACAGCAATGTTATGAAAAGGTCTGCCCTGCAAAAAGTATTTCTGTACTCACCTTCTTTCTCAGCCTAATGTCTCCAATAATCTCAGTAACACAACTGCACTGTGCAAGGAAATATTAAAAGTATGACAGCATTAGTATAGTGAAACATATAATAGCCCATGTCAGAACAATCAGCTGAACATGTAGCTATCGTTTTACTCTTTGTCTAACTGTTCATGTGGCACAACACATCTCTGATGTCAATGTTCCACTACAATGACAGAGTCAGAAGTGCAGTGTTTAAATCCTGTGAAGGTCCTGTCCAAGTCAAAATGTGATTGTCATTCTATACATTTTACTTACTGAAACCCAAATAATGTTGACAAATCACTAGACTGAAAATAACCCATATATATTTTTTCTTCATCCCGTCTGCAACATTTGCCATTGCAAATTGATTATCATTGTCATGAATGACCCTTAAGGAATGATTTTTCCCATCCTATGCAATAACTCATAAACATATCGCACACGTGCAAAAACTTATCCATTGGACAAGCAAATGAAACAGTCATTTGAGTGCTGCAGTTAGCAGATGAGTACTTTCTTTGTAACCACCTTAATAGCTCAGTACTTTAATGACGTGTCTACTGACTGAGAGTGTAGCAGGTGCAGAGTTTGACTCAATACAAGGGATAGTTTACCCTGAATACTTTTATGTGGCATAATTCATTAAATGTAACCTATACCTTCTATGTGCACACACATGCAATTTATCATCTGAAATATTAGTCTTTACTGTGATTAACGACTTTGATAATGTTACCCATATGTCTCCCTGAGTGGGCACCTCATTAAGAACAATAAAAATTACACACTTTTGTCTCCATGCTGTGGAATAAAGGGCACACGTGCATTAAAATGGAAAAACATAACTTGCAAGGTACAGAGGAAGTTGAATATATTAAGAACATGTAGAGTAATCTAAATGGCTTGGAAAACATGTCATCGCAGTGCTACAATGGCACATGTGTATACTGACCACATGTAAATCTTCCTTGAATATGCTTTGGTGCACATCTCCTCATGTACAGTCTGTATGTCTCTGTCCTCTATATATAGTCTGCATATATGCCCCTGTCCACTGTATATAGTCTGCATGTCCCTGTTCTCTGTATACAGTCTGTATGTCCCTCTCCACTATATTTAGTCTCCCCAAAAGTGATGATGTCAGCTAAATCAGCAGCACATCAGACAAATGGACAACAATTGTCGACTGAAATTCAAATGTCAATTTTGTGTCCATTCTTTACACAATGGTTGGCATATAGCAATTTCATTGGTTAGTGATGACTGTAGAGATATGCCATTGCTCATACTAGGGCAAAAAAAAAACCCAGTAAATAATTATGCATGAACTCATACTTTGCTATCAGCCACACACCTGAGCTTAGGCTCAGTGCCCTTCGATTAGCATTCCAGATGTAAATACAATTAATGCAAGGAAAATATACAGCGTACATTGCAACTGTCACAGGGTTGTCATACATTGTACAGGATGACATTTGAGTATAAACATGTCAGTCTGAATAAGTAATGCAGCAAATCAGAATCACATCACAGACATGCCAAGAAAAATATGACTTGATAGACAATATATGCACATTACTACAATACACACTATATCATGTTCGATATACATAAATACAGTCGGTAGGCATATTCCTAGTCATGTACACATTTGTAGTTCACACCTTACACATCTATAATGTCATTTTCTCTGTGTCATTACTAACTACTAACTAATACACAGGGTACAGAAACTCATGATTCATTTTGTTATGGGTTTTTTTCCAGTGCTGTATACATAAATAATCAC
>NC_056732.1:496471736-496544236 GCF_019279795.1 Protopterus annectens
ATGCATATGTCAAGTCAATCTGCATTTGTGGGTGGGGATTTGTAATGCACACATGTGCATACATATTGTGAATGTCAGCAATTTGGGTAGTATCACAGTCTGTAGTGTACATGTTCATAAATGCACATATTATCCTGTACTAATGCCATGTGTGTGTGGGTGCTGACAATAACTCTCCCCCACAACCCCATAGGTCCCTGTGGTGTCACTGCGGAACATCAACCAGAAGCCGGTGAGTTTGGAACTGTCATGTTGTGGGTCATCTATACCCTAGGCATGTTAAGGGCAACCAGTTTCCCATGCACACAACTATTAAGCTTAGCCATATTGTAATATGTGAATTTTCACTTGTGGTAGGGTTCACTGTAGTGCATCACATTGTTCATCACAAGAGCCTATTTGCAGGAGCTGTAACATATTGGCAAGTACTTTTGCCACTGTGCTATACAGGGGTACATTAATTGTGTGTACACAGGTGCACTGTGTGTTAGGTGAAGATCCATCACATACCACCACTTATCATGTATTTCACAGGTGTATAGTAGTCGCAACATTAATTGGACATAGCTGCATGGCATATTGTTGAGGGTCTGTCCAGAGTGTGTCTGTTGTGGTCTGATTGTGTTTCATGCAGGGCATCAGTCAGAAGGTGTGATCTGTATAATGCCTTTGTGGCACCCTGCACGCACGTGCGTGTGTGTTTGTGTGTGTGTGTGTGTGTGTGTGTGTGTGTGTGTGTGTGTGTGTGTGTGTGTGTGTGTGTTATAGTAGTGCAGGAAGTCATTTACCTATATTGTCTTGAGGGGAAGATGGGAGTTGGGGTCTCTCACCCTCACAACCTGATGTCAGGTTTTCATTGCACTCTGATGATGATGGGTGGCCATAGTAAGATACAGGAGGTGTTGTTGGGGGCTGAATCTGTACCATTGGTTTACATCGCACGTCCACCCCCAATGTCCCCGCACACGGTCAGTATGCCCACACATACCCAGTGTCCAGAAGCCACAGATATTGGACAGTTGGAGGATAGTGCCAATGAACAGGGTAGTGTGGCAACTATGGCATCTGTGACTGTAGACACTAACCATAACCAGATAGCTGGTGAGATCCCACATAGGCAAATTGACAGGGGTGCTCGAAGGAGGACTGCTGCCCATCCAGCCCCTGTCAGAGGTGTCACAGCACGAGTCTGAGATCTGAGAGAGAAGGAGAGAGCATTTTGCATTTGTCTTCAGAACTGACATCACCAGCACTCTGCTTTTGCTCGGTATGCATGTAAGTTATTTAGAACATTGTTTCTCTTAGAAATAGATAGAAAATATTAAGTTTAGTCTAGCTGTGTTCTATATTTATGTCAGACTGGTCTACAGCATTATTTTAAGCATTTTCCTGTGATGTCTGAACTCTTGACTAGCACTGTGTTGAATTGAGGAGATTTGTTTTTATTATTATTTATTAAATATTTTTAAACCTTTCAGCTGTGGCTGTTTTGTATAGAGATAATTTAAGCTCTAGAGTACATTGAATGTATATAGTGATACTGTCCAAGCCACTCCAATAAGCCTTGCTGTTCATCATACTCACTAATTGGATAATAATAATATTGCACAGTAAAATTGGACACCATTTGGTAAGGGCCTTATTAGTAGCTGATATTAGTGGTTGGTGGCAGTGAATTGCAATCTTATAGCCTGGTAGAGAAGGGGCCATAGCTGGAGAAACTGTGCCAGCTTTTACGAGGAGTATCTGTGTGCTTGTATATAACTCTTATCTCAAATTGTGTGTGTGTGTCAGCTACTAGGGCAGGGACAGGAAGCACTGGTTGTACAGAGAGGGTGCTGGAGGTTTTAGCTTGACCACTAGGCTGAGACCTATACCCTGTAGCTGTGCCAGTGGGTTGTCCTATTGGGGATCTGGAGAGAAAGGGTGAAACCAGCCTCAGACTGACTGTGATCTCTCTGTGCTCTTAAGGGTAATTGCACTTTACTGTGTGTGTGCTTGCTATCCTTCCCAGTGTGCATGCCACTCACTGGTGCTAGTGGTGAAGACTGAGGCTACTTGATTACTGGGCCAGTGCACGGGCATCACATTACACATATCTAAAGAATATTCAGCGTTGTTTTACAGTTTATAGAAAGTTTAGTACACTGACAACAGATAATGCATATGCATATCTTATTCCAACAGCTTCATACTTGAAAAGTGAGGATTTTGTGATATTTACTTGATTAAACTGCTTAAGGACTGAACTTAGTAAAAGTGCTGATATAAGACCAGGAGTGTTTGGTTGATAAGCATGATTGTACTGGGATTTTAAAAATATAGATGATAAATTATTAGAATAAGAAGGGGACTTATTGGTCCATAGGTAAATACTAGGCCAATGACCACAAAGGCCTTTATAAGCCTAGCCAAACATTCCAATTATGTTCCACAAGTGTATGTGCCCTAGAGGTTATTTTAAGGGGTATATGTAAGCTGAGGAAAGATTTACAGGCTACCTGTCCATTGCACACATGGGTGCTAAACATTTGGTGTAAGTTCTCATTTCCCATCTACTGGTCTAGGTTTCTTTTGAAAAGAGCTAGGAAAGAGCTCTGTTGCACATGGATGGGAAGCCTGTTCCAGAGAAGGGGAACTCTCTGCGACACATACCTGTCCCTCCAATGTGTCCTATTTATGCTGTAAGCAAAGTTTAAATTCTTAGATCAAATAATTCTTATGCTATTCATTTAGTGGATATGCAGAAGGTCTATCAGAGTGGGATCCAAGGATGCTTTGCATGCCAAGCACAGATAGCCTGTCAATTCTTTATAGGCAATAGAGTACAGAGATAGGGCTTTGAAGTGATCCACATAGGACATGCTGTTTATGCTCTGTATTCTTTCTGTGAGGAACCTCTGTGGACATTCCAGTTGTTGCATGTGTCTGGTCAGGTACATACTGAATGGTACAATGTACTCAATGAAGGGCCTAATGAGGATCAAATATAGTGTGACAGTGATTTTCTTGGACCATGACACCATGCCCTTGCTTATAAGTTGAGCAACACAGAATGACCTTAGACACATGTTGGTCAAAAGCCAGGTTACTACCTACATAATACATACCCAAGTCCCTGGTTCTACTGTTAGGGGTGTGCTATCAATAAAGCAATTTCTTAGGAGGCTGAATTCCCAAGGAGTGCTATTATACATGTTATGGCACCGAGTATCAGGCCATAGTTTTTACAGCAGTATTTTGACTGCCTTAGTCCTTCCTGTAGGGTGTTATCACGTTGGTGGGAGATTCTATCATTGCTTCAAGTTTGTAATCAACTGCAAACTTGGTGAGCCAGAGGGCCTTGACATTGGCTTTGACTTCTGAGAAGTAGATGCTAAAAAGGAACAGACCCAGTCCAGAGCCCTAAGGGAACTCTGATAAGTGACTGGCCTTGTTGTTTTGGTTTCCCCTATCCTGACCTCCTGGGTCCTATCTGAGAGCCAGCTGGCTATCCAGCTCATAGCATAGGGGTTTATGCATATATCCATGCGATTACTCACAATGACTGAGTGGGGAATTCCATCACATTCCTTAGCCAGGTCAAGGTAGTCAGTATGCACCATTTTATCCTCATCCATTGCCTTGGTGACCTTCTCAAAAAGTCCACCAGGATGAGAAGGCATGATCTGCCCTTGACAAAACCAAAACTGGGTTGGATCCAGCTTCATAATGGGAATGTTACAAGTGCAGGACCATTTCCTTGACAGGAATGTTTTCAATGAGATTTTAAATCAAATATAAGATGAAATATTTTTGATGTTTGTTGAGACAGCGGTTCACAGTTTAGCAACATATGCAGGGTATAGGCAGTCACAGTTATGATTCTTTATTTTTTTTCAGTAAATACTATGTGTTGTTTTAGTGAATGCAGTTATCTGTGGGGTGAGAGTTATAACTGACTTTTGGCAGAGCATTAGTCTGGGCTGCAGAGGATATTGTGGACAGTCTTAATGTGAGCGTGGGCTAATAGATTAGGCAGTTCTAGCCATTTAATGGATTGAATTTCAAGACAGTGATGTGCTTGGTTAATACAGTTACATGCAAACTTTGCAATTTTATTATAATATTGCTACAGTCTGATGATTCTAGGTTGGTCAAAAGTGACATGGCATAATGGAAACTATGGAGTCGGTAGATTTGATTTATCATCTTATGTGCTCTGATAGAAAAGCTTTGACTTTAAAGATGTCCTTGTTTAAGGCTGATTTTTTTTGGAGTGCATATTGAATGTGCTGACTGAATCTTTACCTAATGTCAATTATTATACCCAGTTGTTTTGTGATTTGTACTAGCTAAATTCTAGTATTATTGGCTGACAGTAGTTTTAAATCACAGTGCTTTGATTGCTGAGTTGGAGGTGAAAATACCATTAGTTTAGGTTTCTTTGGATTTAGGAGTACTTTAGCATACTTTGGTTATCTTTCAGGTTTTGTAAAGGAATGATTTAAGTAATCTTGGAGCTGATTGACTGAAGCTGCACATATTAGTGTTGAGTCATCTGAATATTGGATTATATTTGTTTTGGAAGAGGCTGCAAGCATTTTATTTGAAAATATACTGAACTTTGTGGCACCCCATAATGCTGTTTGCTGAGGAGATGACAGCTCATCTCCTCAGAATAACCCTGAAAATTCTGAGCATTATCTGGAGGAAAACACTCACTAAGTGTTACTTTTTGAGTACATGTTTCTCCAAGGGATCATTGTGGTGGTTTGCTTGTTTTATGCCTTTCTCTCCATACCATGATGAGTACCCTCCACAGCCATTTTTCTTATAATGCTGTCAACATCTTGATAATATCTGCTGTGAATTCATCTGAACATTCCTCTTTCCCTAATGTCATTTTCCTTAGTATAGTAAGTTCCTAATATTTAAACATACAGTATATATGTGATATATGAAAGGGTACAAAGCAATCAAGTGTGAAGGCAGTTGCCTCTACAGTAATGGATGCTGTATTTTGTGCATCATCTGCAATTAAAGGGTTTTACCTGGAGAATTATACTTTTTGTGTTGTATCTTTAAATGATATTTATGGTCTCTGCCAAGGAAATAGTGGCTGATAATCTGGGAGGGAGCAAGAGGAGGAAAACTTGGTATACACATGCTAAATTTCAAACTATACCCTTCCCTATACCACATAATGTAATTTAAATGAATTAGCACTTGGAGAATTATTTGTTTTTAATTGGTAATAACCAGTCATTACTCCTTGCTCATCCCTGAAAAGAAGCACTTTTGTCTAGTGGGCTTTCTGTGTGTGTGTGTGTGTGTGTGTGTGTGTGTGTGTGTGTGTGTGTGTGTGTGTGTGTGTGTGTGTGTGTGTGTGTGCGTGCATGTGGGAACATATTTGTCTGGGTGGTTGCAGAAGGGGCATTAGTCAAGAGATAAGGTAGGGTAAGGTAGGTGTGTGTGTGCTGCATGTATGTGTGTGTGTGTGGGGGGGGTGTAGGGGGGTAAATGCATGAGTGTGTCCTTGAGTGCAACCAGCTGAGGGGTGGAGAGCTATGTGTTTGTGTCTGTGCATGTGTGACTGTGTGCACATGGGGGCTGTCTTACTTTGAACTTCCCACTAATGGGCATATCCAGTAATGGGAGGGGGGAATGCCAGACACCAGGGAAACTTTATTATATGTCTACAGTCCAATTAAAAATGAATAGAACCATGGTTTTGCAGCATGAAATACATATGGGGTAGACCAGTAACCAAAAAAACATGAGGAAGCAGTCCAGAAATAAAAATAAATCTCCAAAAAGAATTGGACCAAATCAAGGACACCAGTAAAATCCTCCACTCTTTAATGGCACCATGGATAGCAACATATTAGAAGTTTTTAACACTCACAGTGAATTGTATGCGTTTTCGTCTTCAGGATGTCATTTAATAACATTTTTATTTTGAATAATATTCATGGTTGTTGTGAATGTCTTTTTAACTTTTAATTGGGACTTAATTGAATTAAAGGTGGGTCCATATTTAAATGTAGGCATTTGCTTTTTACTGTTTTTTTCTGATGAAGCCTGGGAGGTTCTCAGACGAAAACACATACAATTCACTGTGAGCGTTAAAAACTTCTAATATTTTGCTATCCATGGTGCTAATAAAGAGTGGAGGATTTTACTGGTGTCCTTGTTTTGGTCCAGTTCTTTTTGTACATATGGGGTGGAGGTATACTAGCTACCGAGGATTCACCATAAATAGTGCCCTAAAGACTAGTTAGCTTAAATTGGCACACATCTGTGAACAATTTATATTTGCTAATCTGTCTACTCCTTATCTTTGGGATGTGGGAGGGAACTGGAGTACCTAGAAAAATAAAACATTTCCACAGAAGGAAGACATGCAGACTCTTCACAAATGGCTGTCCAGCAAAGAAATGAACTGGAAAACCTCTTGATATGAGGTGAGAGTTTTAGTGACTGTGCCACTGGGGTACTCATTCTAGAGATGTACTCAAATTTAACTACATATTTATTACCTGGTAAACCCACTATGCACAAATCTCTTTTTAGAGTTGATTTGTTTGGTTAAATGACGTGTTCAAAGTCACATAGCAAGGAAATGGTAGATGAAGGATTCAAACACAAGACTACAGGATAAAATTCATTAGCAGCACATAACCTTGATCCTCTGCACTACTGTCAAACCATGTTGGTGTTAGAAAGACTGATTAATTGCTAGTAGCTACTGGTATTTAGCAGGAAGTGCAGATGCTAGTTCTGTTATACTGTAAAGCTCCATGCCATCATCTAAATCTAGACAGACTTTGGATTAAGAGGCAATAAGAATAAATAACTATATTTAAAAAGTAACCAAAACAGCTTCCACAGAACAACATACTTTTCAACCATAAAAAAATAAATAAATAAATAAATAAACACCACACAGAATGCCACAGATATTAAACTTAAATCAGATTTAAGTGTTTTCATTCTAAAACATGTAGAGCTTCTTCAGAAACAATAACAAAATTTTAACTCTCCATTTAAAAAGCCTCAATGGTGCCAAACTAATTCTTAAAGAAACACACCACCAAAAACAACAAATACTGCATGAAGTTCATTCATAAAATTGCACACTTAAAATACTACAAACTTCCTGAAAACAATTAAAATATTGAAAAATCTCTATGTACAAAAACATTGCATAAAAAACACTTAATTGATACAAAGAAAAAAGTAAAATATACACACTGCATCTAAAAGACCAAATTCAAATAATAGCAGCCTTGTCTTTTAAAACAGGCTTAATACTGATAAAGTCATTAATACCTGGAAAAAAACTTGCATTAAGTAAGAGCCACCAGAAAACATCACGTTGTTCCAGTAGTAGCTCCCAGTCCCCACCCCTAATTGGAACTGGGACTTTTTCTAAAATAGCAAAACCAAACTTTCTGAAATCTTTATATACCATGGAATGCTTGTAGAGGGCATTAGTAGTTAATGTTTTTTTAATTGCATATAAGTGCTGGTAAATTCTGTTTTTAAACGAGTAGTGGAGAAAGAAAATGTTTAAGTTACTGAATGATAACACCTATAACCCTGTTTCCCTTAATGAATGATGTTTATAATAGAATAAGATCACAAATTACAGATCTATTTATTGATGGTAGAATATCTATTTATGAATTTAATTACCTAAATGCAAGTTGCCTAGTTACTCCTAAAATTTTGGTAGCCCAAAAATCCATAAGGATTTAAATGATCCACCAATATGCCCAGGATACTAGAGGATCAACTACGAGTGCCTGTGTCAAATTTTTGGATAACCAGTTAAAGCATTTGGTAGAAAATGAAACTCAGGTATGTAAGGATTCTTGGGACTTTTTTAATAAAATTAATAGTTTGCAGTTTGATATAAATGACTTAGTTATGAATGATATAAAAAAGCTTTATACAGTTATTCCTCACACCTTGGGAGTAGAACAGCTTTGTGAATTTTTAATAAAAAATAAGTTGGAACAAGTAAAAATGTATTTATATGAAGAATTACGAGAAATGGTTTTGAAAAATAATTTCATAATGTTTGAGGGCAAATATTTTTTGCAAAAAGAAGGCATAGACATGGGACTGAGTTGTGGTTCCCTGTTTGCCAATATAGTGATGATTTATTGGTAAAATAACTTCCTGTTTAATAGTGAATTTAGGGATTCTTTTAGGATTTATGCTCACTAATTGGATGATAGTTTTTTATATGGAAGGGAGATAAAAACTTAATATATTCCTTGACTATATTAATCATAATACTGAATTTTTGAAGTTTACTTCACAAGTGCATTTGCTAAAAATTCCACACCTGGATGTATTGCTTGAGAAGGATATGACTATTAGGACATATATTGCACCTATTTATAGAACATCTACCTACTCAAATGCACTGCTTCACTTTACTAGTGCACACCTCCTGATACAGAAGAAATTAGCATTGAAGGGGCAGTTTGTGCGCACTGCCAGACTTATTACTAGGGATACCGGTTTCATGATAGAATGTGGAAAATCTGTGCTCTATGTTTTTAAAAAGGGGTACCCCATTGAATTCATTAATAAGTTAAATGAGGTTGTGCATACATGGAAAATTAAATATTTTAAACCGATTTTGAATCCGGGTAATACTAATATAATAGTTAATACATAGGAGAAACAGTTGATGAAAAGTTCAGATATGCTTCTGTAAACACCTATAACTTGGAAAGTGATAAGATAAAACAAATTATGATAAAAAAACTGGTCTATACTAAAGTATGAAATGGCCACCAAAGCAGTGAATGAAGAAAACTGGTACACACCACATACCTTGACCTGGCCAAAGCTTTTGACACATTTCCCCACTCAAGTATAGCAGAAAAACTAGATAAACTTGAAATAAATCCCTATATCACCTGCTGGATTGCCAACTGGCTCATAGACAGGACACTGGAAATCAAAATAAGGAAAGTTGCCTCCACAAAAAAACAGGTCTCCAGTGGAGTCCCCCAGGGTTCTGTACTGAGACCTCTCCTGTTTGGCATCCACTTTTCTAAACTAAATGCCAATACCAAAGGGCTCTGACTGACTAGGTTTACAGATGAATGCAAGCAAGGAGCAGTTATTTAATCCTTAAATGACTTAGCCATCCTGCAGGAAAGTCTGTCCCAAATAAATAACTGGTGCCAAAATCATGGAATAAACTAAATTTTAAAAAATGCATTATTGTATACTTTGGGAAATCATTTACCACAGGGAACTACTGCATTAACAATATGCTCCTAAGAGCTGACCTAGTTGTTTGGGATTTGGTAACTTATGTGGACAGTAGCCTAACATTTGAACAACATGTGCTCACTGTTGTAAAATGTCCATCTATTTTGCACAGCTTGTAAACTAAAGGATTGTGTATAGATCTAGGGATGTAACTTCCCCCCCTTACTCAGCCCTCATTAGATCAGTCATTGCATATAATTCCCCCTTTGGCATGTATCTGTCCAGACACATGCAACAACTGGAATGCCCACAGAGGTACCTTACTAAAAGGATACAAGGCCTAAGCAACATGTCTGACATGGACTGATTCAAAACCCTGCCACTGTACTTGGTATTCTACAGACCACTAAAAGGTGACCTGTATCCAGCATGCAGTACATCTTCTGACTAAATACTGATGAATTTTCTGCACATCAGTAATTCAAATATCTCTGTCTAGGGATCTAAACCTTTTCCACAATATCAACAGAATGGTTTGAAGGGACAGGTATGTTTAGCAGAAGATACCACTGCTCTGGAACCGACTCTTTGTCCAAATAAAACAAAGCTCGTCCCTGTCTATAGTCAATGTATGGGAAACAGAAAATTTACCCATGGACTGCCTCATGTACTACTAATGGACAGAAGCAGCTCCTAAATGCCTTATCACATGCATAGGTCACTTCAAATTATCTATACTATGATCTCAGTTATTCTCATTAGTGGTAATATATAATTATAGAGCATCAGATGGGCAAGGCCAACCTATAACTGAATGGGATAGGTTATTTCAAGCATAAAAAGGGAAATTGTCTATGCTTAAAATGGCCCACAAGGTTAGTTAGCCTAGTACATAACTATGAACCTATAAGGCTCCCACTATCGGTGTTTAACAAGATAATATCATTTTTATGAGTACCGCTGAAACTCCTACTTCTGCCATGATGAGGAATGTGCAGTCAGTGGATTCTTCATTTTTGACTTGTTTAATTCCATATCACTAATCAAACATCTGCTTGTTGTATTTACCGGAGCAGTCTGATAACTTCAATTTCAGCTATTACTGCCCTCACTTCCACTGGTGTTTGCTGTTTTAATTATTTGTAAATATCACTCCATTCTTATGTTTATTTGAAAATTGAAAATGTGGTTTGATTTTATTATGCTTTCAACATCTTGAAACATCTTACTATACAACTGAATGATTTACTACATGCAGGATGTCTTAGACAAATTCATACACTACAATAAATACACTGACCTCAAAATACCTTAACTTGGTTAAGCCTCACTACAAAAACTGGATGTTTCCTAATCATCTAAGCTTCAATGTCCAGAATGCTTTTACATACTACAAAAATCTAATTGTCTTAATCTTATCCATAAAATCCATGAATCAATTTTCTAACCCACTTATCATGATGATCATGGTGGTAGTAAGGTGGCAAGGGTAGCCTAGACATCCCTACCCCCAGCAAGTAACTTCATCTCATCCTGTGAGATCTCCAGGCATTTCTAAATTAGCTGAGAGATATAATCCCTCCAATGTATCCTAGGTCTTCCCCAATGCATCACTTCAGTGGGCTACACTTGGTGCACTTCCCATGTAAAGGACCAGTGGGTATCATTAGAAACTGCCCCCTCCCCCCCAAATAATTCTTTCAGGAGTTGAGTGACAAACTCCTCAATTTGGCAGCACAATAATTCCACAAAGTTAACTCGATTAATAACAATCGTATTTGTTAACTAGGTAGGTCCATTGCACACACGGTCCCTATTCGGGGGGACTCAGGAACAATGCCTGGTTAAGTGACTAGCTCTGCATCACACAGTAGGCAAACAAGGAGTGAGGGAATCAAACCCTTGGCCACATGTCTGCCACTTGTATCCACATCCACGTCCTTGCAGTCCTTACCCAAAACTCGTGATTATAGGAGAGAACATGGACATAAACTGTCTCCTTAAAATGAGTGCTTTGTAGTGTGACACAGCTCTAGTTTCAGCGTTATCACTGCAGTCCAGTACAATCTGTGCTATACTGCCTCAGCTGTCCCTACCTGCTCAGTCAATATCCCCATTTGATTTACTCTTAAACAGGAATCCTCCTATGACTGTAGAGTTACTCTGGTAAAGGGATACATCTGTGTTGTTTTGAATTTTATTTTTCTAGTAGGGCTACCCTTGAGCAAACTGGCACCATGGCTACCAATTTGCAACTTTTAATAAAACAACACAGTTGAACAACTTGAAAACAACTTAAAAACGCAAGTAATACTTTCGCTACAAATAGCTTCATCAGACAAAAAGGTGTAACAGACAAATGAAAGTCCTTTTTATACAAAACTACAAAGTCTGTGGTGAGTCATGTTATAATGAATTAACTCATAGCAATTAAAATTTAAAGATATATTCACTTAATTCTGTTTCTTAGGTCTCTTAAAATAGGTTTAATAGTACATACTTAATTTAAACCTGGACGTGCTTGTGCCCTAAATCTTATTATCCAGCTGTTCTCTTCTCTTTCAGTATCATTTCTCAAGTGAACGCCTCTATTTTTCTCTAAAATAAATTGTAATATTTAAAACTTAAAATTAAGTGCATCATTTGTCTCCTTAGTGTGGTTGTACGATGCAGTTGTCTCTACTTTTCGATGTAGCTCAGGCAAATGATCACATATGTGTTCTTTACATTTTCTGTTGGTTTTGCATAGATAGAAGCATTCGTGTTGATATATTGCCAAGTAGACCACATTTTAGTAACATAGGTACCATACACTGTCATGAAAAATTCACTTTTTCTTAAATGGATGCTTAATACTTTTGTCCGTGTAAATATAGCTGCAATATTGGCAAATGTTGCACTTATGTGTACCTTTTTTATTACTGGTAATATGAACTAAGTTCTGTTTCTGTTCTTTATAAGACAATCTATTCCTTAGGTTCAGTAAAAAGCAAAGCAGTGCACTCGGAACCCACAGCAGATAAAATCAGTACTTTTAATAAACAATATATTAGGATAAGCACTTTCACGAAATAAAAACCTTTCACTTCATCAGATCCATTTTCCAAAAAAATGCCAATACTTTAAATAGAAAGCATTGCCCAAACAACATCAGAAATTAAAAACTCAACACCCCTTTCCATTTAAACGTACGGATCATACAATTTTTCTTGTTTAATGGAGCCTATTATTTACAGACCTCTGGTGTAGCTATGGGCATATCATATGCCAATAACTACGCCAATATGGTGTGGCCCAGTGTGAAATTGACAATGTCTTTGGGATACATGATTATTCGAGATATATTAGTCTCTACAATAGATTTGTAGATGACGTTTAAATGTTATGGACAGGTAATGAGAAGGAGTTAGTTGATTTTGTGGACTATTTACATAGTACTACTTCTTTCTTGAATTTTTTTTGTGAATTATTCATATACGGACATGAAATTTTTGGATATTAAGGTTAGTAGGTTACCTGACTTGTCATTTGATATGAAATTATTCAGAAAGGAATGCTATAGGAATTCCTTGTTACATCGCATTAGTATGCATCGCTCTCATATTTTTTGCAACATTAAGAAGGGTCAAGGTATGCGTGCCTCTAGGCTTAATGCCAGTGAAGCGAATTTTGATAATGAGCTTATTACACTTAGGAAACAGTTTGTTGCAAGAGGTTATAAGAGGGAAGAGGTGGATACTGGACTTAGATACAGTGTCCAACTTAGGTCCACCAAAGGGAAACCATATTTTTTGAAAATTTCGAATAGTTCTGATGAGATACCTACCCCAGGGGGAAATAGACCTTTAGGTATATCATTACAATATAGTAGTGATATAAGTAGGATTACTGATGTAATTAAGAGACACTTGTTAGTACTCTTAACAGATGACAAGATTAAGAACATTGTAGGGACACAACCAATGTTTGTGTTTAAAAATAAAATAATTTGAAAAGATTACTATGTTACCCTGATAAAATGAATAGAGAACAGACAGTGAGGGCTGAACCTGGGACTATCCCTTGTGGTAGATGTAGATATTGTCAATACATAGAAACGGGTAATAGTTTCATTAATTTAGATACTAATCGTGCAGGTTGTTTAGATGAAGCACATTAGTTTTATATGTATACGTGTATATATAATGTTATATACAGGTATATATTTGTATATATCCCATATGTATTTTTGTAAGTGCTTCTGATTTGATTTATGTAGGAGTTATGTATATGTTTAATTTATGGTAAATTGTATGATCCGTAAGTTTAAAAGGAAAGGAGGGGGGGCGTGTGTTTTTAATTTTTGATGTTGATTGGGCAATGCTTTCTATTTAAGGTATTGGCAGTTTTTTGGAAAATGGATCTGATGAAGTGAAAGGTTTTTATTTCATGAACGTGCTTATCCTAATATATTGTTTATTTAAAGTACTGATTTTATCCACTGTGGGTTCTGAGTGCACTACTTTGGTTTTTACTGTATATTATTGGTGGATGTGCGACTGGATTTGCCTGGATTTTAGTGGAGCTGTTTCTCTGTTTGTGATATATTCTTTAGGTTGTTTGACCTTTCATAAGTAACAGAGTTGTTCATTTCCAGTATCCTTAAACTGGGGAATTTATTGTGCCATGAGTCGATATTTATTTATTATCTGTTGACTATGGGTGCATTTCTGTTATAGGTTAATATGCATCTGAATTTACTTTTCTTAGTGCTATCAACTTCATGAATTCTGGCCAGGTTATACACTGTATCTCTATGATCTGCAAAAATTGATCTAGCTGTACAATTTCTTTGACCTTCGGTGTCCAACTCTACAGCTACCACTTTATTTTTGTCGTACCCCCTATGTACAAAATCCTGCGCCATATGGTCCATTTGGATGTTTTCGTGCTGTCTATATTATTCAATTTTGCTGTTTACATCATCTGATTTTTGACTATGTTTTGGAATATGTGTGGTGGATGCATACTAGTCCTGTGTAAAGAAGTGTTCTTTTAATGCCCTTTTTATACAGTGTGGTTTCAATCTGTCCAGTGTGCCCCTTAACTAAACTAATGTCCAGGAAATCAATCTGAGCAAAATGTAACATGCTTTTAAATTAAATAAATAAATAAATAAATAAAGTGGGCTCTGCCGTATGATAAAAAGGTGATCAACAAATCGTTTGTAAAATAAAATGTTGCTACGATATTGATTTCTTGATGACAGGACATAGTCAATTACCCACTTGTTCATAACTATGTTTGAATAACTGATGGCCACTGGTCCAATGGTGTGCTCATAGCCACCCCTGTTTGTTGTTTATAGTAATGATCAAGAATAAAAAAATATATATTGTTTAAAACTAATTCTATTAAGGCACCAATTGCATTCATATCTGTAGATGTATATGTGGGGTTCCCAGCAATAAACTCACGAACATATAGAAGTAACTAACTTACCTGTGATACCAAAAATTTGGTCTATGTGGGAGTATGCCAACAATGTGAAGCCTTCTATATAGACAAAACCATCAGAAAACTTAAATAATGCATGTGTGGTCATAGAAAAGGTTAGACAAATGTATTGTATAAACTCATTAATCAGATAAATGATACACATAATTTAAAATTTTTAATATTACAAGTTATTTTAGAAAAAGTAGAGGAGGTGACTTGAGAAAATATACAGGAAGAGAGGAGAACAAATGGATAGTAAGATTCAGAGCACAAGCGCATCCAGGTTTAAATGAAACATTTTATTATTTAGCCTATTTTAAAAGACCTAAGAAACAGAATTACGTGAATATGTATTTGAATTTTAATTGCTGTGATTACATGATTCACTACTGACCCTCTAGCCTTGTATAAAAGGACTTTAATTTGCCTGTTATACTTTTTACTTGATGAAGCTATTTGTAGAGAAAGTATTACTTGGGTTTTTAAGTTGTTTTCAAGTTGCTCAACTGTGTTGTTTTATTAAAAGTTGTTTATTGGAAGCAGTGGTACCCGTTTGCTTCTATTTTTATACATTTGTAGCAAACTTGGCTTTATCTAAGTGGCAGAGCTTTCTTTTTTGTAACTAAGGGTTACCTTTGAGGCCAGAAAACATTTGTTCTGAATGCTCACCATGATGGTTCACTTACAGCACCCAAGAAACCTTGCTCACTAAAAGTGATTCCAGAATCCATTCCTGAAGCCAGGTTAGATGCAGTATACTTAAGCAAACACTTTGTGGCTGGTGACCATGTAGGTTAACTAGGTTCAGCCAAACGGGCTGTGTGGAGCCATCAACAAGGCAAAGAGTTAGGGGCTAAGCGTGAGATCAGCCAAGTGACAGGCAGGAATGGGATGGATTATCTATAAATTCCTCATGGAAATCACTGCATAGCTCCACAAGCACTACTTACAATGTGCAAACATTCTAGTACTCTGTGCTTTAGAGGCATCATGCCAGGAGGGTAGGAGAAAACATGTGCAATCTCAGATTTCTGCAAAATATATTACTGTGCTTTTGTCCAAGAGCATCTGCATACAATAAAATAAAGTTTACTTCAAGAAAACTTTAAATTACAACACTCTGCACAGGAACAATGCATTTTGTACCCATTTTCATGGAAATAAAAGATAAAATTAGCATTTAGTACCATGACTGGCAATTACTACTAGATAGTATAATGTGTCATAAGCATCTAATCCAATAGACAGAGCCATCAACAGTGATTTTCACTTAAGGAAGTCTTGAGGTTAACAAAACATAGAAGCATTAAGAAGAGATACTGAGCATGTTTGGGAGACATACCTATATCCTCTCATTGTTTCCTTGTGAATTGCTTATCCAGGCTGTCTTCCCATCCCTTTCTAAGATTTAGGATTTTGGCAGGAAATGTTTACATATATATTTTTATACCCCATGTAGACTCCAGGAAATTTTTCCTCGGGTAGACAGCAAATGTTGGAGGTGTGAAGGGAAAGAAAGAGGTAGCTAGGAACATATTTTCTGGGAGTGTGGTCTGTTGGCAGACTTTAAGAATTTCCTGCAGGATGCAATGTTGGAGATGCTGGGTGGGCAGATTGGTCTGACAAGAGAGATGATTTTTCTGAGCTATGATACATAATTGGAATTGCCTAGACATGGTAAGGCCTTGCTGGGTCTAATAATAGTGGCTGCCAAAAAAGCAATTACTAGAAAATGGAAATCAATATCTAAACCAACTATACTGGAGGTAGTGAATATAGTAACAGAGAAAAAACAACAAGAACTGAGATCTTTAGAAAAGGGTAGGAGCAAACTACATAAGAAAAAATGGGAATTGTGGGAACAATACATACAAGGGAGGAATGAGGTATAAAAAGTGGCAGGACTTAAATGAGCTATATAATGTCTTTGTGAGAAAGATTGGGTAGATTATAAGGGATGTATAATGTTTGTAACTGGAAGTGTGTCAGTATGGTTTGTGATGTAAAATGCTTGCAACTAGGATTGTGTCAGTGTGATTTGTTTTCATTTATATAAATGTCTGATTGCCTACACTGTAAAAACTCATCTCTCAAAATCAAGTAAAAAAATAGAAAAATATGTAAATATTACTTACAATAAGCAAAACTATCTGCCAACAGAACAAGAACATCTCACTTGCCAATAATATTTAAAAACAAGTAAATATTTCTAGCCTCCAACCCCCCCCCCCCCCCCCCATGGGCATCTTAAAACTAATGTCTTCAGTCTTAAAGTAAGTACATTTATTTAATACAGATCTGTTGAATATCTGAGCTGTTTGGCTGGCTGCTATATACCTACATCAATTGTATTACAAGCTGAGTTAAGTACAAACTTGCAGTGTTAAAGATAATACTGCATTTTATTTTTCTGTTTATTTGTTTCACTAAATAGTTTGATCTATCTCTATTTCTCTGCAGTTAGTGGGGGTTATTGTTTTCACTTAATTGATATTCAGTGTTGAACTCTTAGCCTAGAGGGTTTCTCTGTACTTATAAGTGTTAGTCACTTATCTGTGAATTTATTTCTGCTGAATATTTGAGCTATTTGGCTGGCTGCTATATACCTACATCAACTGTATTAAAAGCTGAGTTAAGTACACACTTGCAGTGATAAAGGTAGTACTGCATTTGATTTTTCTGTTGTTTTGTTTAATTGAATATTGTGTTAAAGATAATACTGCATTTTATTTTTCTGTTTATTTATTTGTTCACTGAATACTGTGGTCTCTCTGCAGTTAGTGGGGGTTATTGTTTTCACTTCATTGATATTTGGTGTTGAACTCCGCGTAGAGGGTTTCTCTGTGCTTATAAGTGTTAGTCATCTATCTGTGAATTTATTTCTGCTGAATATCTGAGATGTTTGGCTGGCTGCTATATACCTACATCAACTGTATTACAAGCTGAGTTAAGTACAAACTTGCAGTGTTAAACATAATACTGCAATTTGTTTTTCTATTTATTTATTTGTTTCATTAAATATTGTGTTAAAGATAGTACGGCATTTTATTTTTCTGTTTGTTTCACTGAATATTGTGGTCTTTCTGCAGTTAGTGGGGGTTATTGTTTTCACTTCATTGATATTTGGTGTTGAACTCTTAGCCTAGAGGGTTTCTCTGTGCTTATAAGTGTTAGTAACTTATCTGTGAATTTATTTCTGCTGAATATCTGAGCTGTTTGGCTGGCTGCTATATACCTACATCAACTGTATTACAAGCTAAGTGCAAACTTGCAGTGTTAAAAATAGTACTGCATTTTATTTTTCTGTTTATTTGTTTCACTGAATATTGTGGTCTCTCTGCAGTTAGTTTCCCACCCACCATTCCTGTTCTGTAGTGGTATTAATCTTGGTGGCTTTGGAATTTCCTGCCCTCCTATAAATTTGTGTTTGAACACTCATCCTGGGTCTATCTCATTTGCTCACTCAACTGAGTACAGTGAGATCAAATTTTGAGTTCAGACACTCCTACCAGTCCCATCTGTTCAGCTCTATCCCAACTCTACCCAGTCTAGTGTCATTAGCTCATTCTACCTAATACAGAGAGAACATTTGAAAAGGACAACCCACTTAGGTCCTCAGCCTTGAATTATCTTCTGTTTCTCCTTTCTCCCTTTCCACTTTACTAAAAAAAAAACATGTTGCTAGAATCTCCTTGTGTTCTCAGCTGATAAGTATATTTTTGGCACTTTTTAACTGTTCAGAGTTGAATAAAACAATAATTGAATTCAGTTCAGAATACAGTTTGAATAAATTGCATTTATTTAAACTGTACTTGCTTTAATATTGCTACACACTCAAGTGTGCTAGCTTGCACTGCACTTGAGTTGTTTTAGTGCTGTTTTAGCTTCTTTTCTGTAAAAAAAAATCTAAGCTTGTTTTCTGCCTTTCCTGTAACTAGTCTAGTCCAGATACAGATTTTCTGTATCCAGGACTGTTTGTAAGCTTCTGAGCCCCCCGCCCCCAAGCCTTTCTGTGCTGGAGTGAAGCCTTCTAGCTTATCAGCGGGAGTGGTAACCACTAGGTAGCCCATCTACCACAAGAGGAGTGGTTTCTGCTGCAGAATTTGCAGTTTATTGGCCATTTGAGCACTTTTTCTATTTTCAGCTTTTTGGTTTAAAAGCCTTCGTTTGGGCTTGTTTCTCACCTTTCCTGTGACTAGTCTAGTCCAGATGCAGATTTGCTGTATCTGGGACTGTTTGTAAGCTTCTGAGAGGTGACAAAGTCTACTCTTCAATTTTTTCCTTAGATTTGCTAGTTCTCTTCTCTCCTGCACTTTTACTAGCTTATTAGCACTTTACCATACCAGACTTCTTGTGGAAATTATTGTAGCACACAAAAGTGCTACCAGTACTAAACATTCTACAAGGAAACAGCTCCAGTACTTATTATTAATACCCACCCCCCCAGACATGTCTAATGGTCCTTTCTCTGTGCTTTTGCCTATTAACCTGGTGAACTTGGGCATCCTGAGGCAATGTAGCAACTGCATCATGTACACTGACAACCCTCTCCTCTTACCTCCCAACACTCAGACTTGTGAGAGATGCACTTATATATCCAAATTGGAAGCCACACACTCTCCAGCCAAGACCAGAATAGCTGGTCAAGAGGAGAAGGTCACCACTTACACTACACCACATGGAACACATAGCCCTCCAGAACACACACCAGCACTTCCCTCACATAAAACCACAGACCACACACCCACCTTCACAGAGGTTCTCAATAAAAATCTACCCAAACAGCAGAGACCTCTAAGGCAGAAATGCACTCAACCACCACAATACAACACTAATCATGAGACACATAACTCTCCTAAACAGTGTGCCACTCAACCAAAGTGACTAAGGAAAAACAGCATGCCCAGCACACTAGTCATAGGTGACTCGATAGTGAGGCACACTGATGTCCCACTCACAAGGTTGAATAATGAGAAAGTAACAGTAAGCTGCCTGTCAGGTGCCAGGATATGCCACATAATGCACGCACTCAGGTCCCTCAGCAACAGGTACAAATATGACTCTGTCATTGTACATGTGGGTGTGAATGACCTGAGACATACCTCCCTGGACTACATGAAAAGAGACATGGATGAGTTCTCAGATTATGTAGCCCAGGTGGGTATGACCACAGCCTTGAGCAGCATCCTACCATCACCCAGAATGATACCACAGTACAAGCAGAAAATGATTGATTTCAACAATTGGCTAAGTTTCTGGTGTCATTCTAAGGGGATCCAGTATCTGTCTGCCTGAGATGACATGACTGACAGACCTTGATGCTTTGCCAGAGATGACCTGCATCTGTCACCCCTGGTCTTCCAGATACTGGCCAAGGTTCTTGCCACCCCTATAGTGCCTTTTTTAGGTGGTGTTCCAAAGACCAAATTACCTCCATAACAGCTACAAACAAATGCAATCTGAGGGTCATGCTGCTCAGTGCTAGAAGTCTAAATCTCAAAATGCGCTCACTTGAAGCACTCCTTAAAATGGAGAACATCGACATTTTTGCTGTAACAGATACCTGGTTCAAGGCATCAGAAAGCATCCCTGCACTACCACGCTATAACTCATTCCACACCTTTTGGCCCCTGAACTTGGACCGAAGCTCCAAAGGCGGTGATGTTTCCATATTCATAAAGGATGTGCATACCTCCAGACTGGTAGCCCAACATAATGCATCAGAGATACTTCAAGTGCAGCTAACATTGGGTAAGATAGCAATTCAGGTCATAGCCTGTAACAGCTCCCCAACCATGTCCCAAGACTCACACTCCACATTCCTAAGCACCCTGGAGAATATTAGGGTCCAACCTAACACTTTCATACTGGGCGACTTCAACTACCCCTCTATTATCTGGGAAAACTCCTCATGTACAAATACACTTGCCCAACGTTTCTTGGAATTCATTAATTCCAATGCCCTGGACTAGCTCGTTCTTACCCCCACTAGAGGTAGCAACATCCTTGACCTGGTCATTACTAACAAGGGTGACTGTTGCTCTGCACCAATAGTCAACTCCTCCCTTGTTAGATCTGACCAAAAACTAATCACCTTGGAAATCTACACCCCCCCCCCCCAGAAAGGTAACCACCACGAAAAACTTCTCCAAAACTAACATTGGGGTCCTAAAAACAGACGTCCCGGCTAACACGAAGGGACTGGCTGACAAAGCTCACAGACGATTGCAAGTTGGGAGCCATTATTAACTCCCAAGTGATGTTGACATCCTACAGAAAGGCCTCACTGAGACCAACAACTGGTGTCAGAACCATGGCCTTAAGCTCAATGCTAAAAATGTGTCGTCATCCCCTTTGGGAAAAACCCATTTCCCATGAATTACCACATTGATGGTAGTCCACTGAACACAGAAGGAATTATAAGAGATCTGGGAACACAGGTTCAAAGGTTCATAGGTAGATACTAGGCTATCTGCCCTAGGGCATTTATAAGCCTAGCCAGAGTGTATTTGGCTTCCACCTCCCTATTAGATTAGCCTACTGTGCCTCTGTAAAGTAGACATCAACCTCTCTTTTGACCACCACATTGACACTGTGGTCAAAAAGTCCTTTTATGTGGTACATCTCATTACTAAGGGTTTTGCATCCAGGAAGGAAAAAGGTCATTGTCTCCCTCAACTCTTCCCTCACTAGGCCAATCATCGAGTACAATGCCCTATTTGGCATGTACCTCACTAGACACCTGCAACAACTGGAGAGGCTGAAAAGTACCTCACAAAGCGGATCATAGGCCTTAAAAACTTGTCCTATATGAACAGACTCAAAAAACTCCAATTATTATCTGTCTCATATTGCCTACTCGTGTCTATATTACAACATCGAAGCTTTGGTTCATCGAATAGCTAAAGCTCAATTTGTAATATCGACAGCTAAAATTGTCAAACAGATGATTCAACCAAGGGAAACACTTCCCTTGGCCAAATCAAAAACTTAACATCTGAAATCAAGTGGGGGGCTTCTCACCCCCCCACACCCCCTGTTGTGGGGGGATGTGCTCCCCACACCCCCCCTACCTAAATATACCAACTCCGAGATCTCTCCAAATTGGAGAAACAGGCATACTTCACAGTACGGCCAAGGGAAGTGTTTCCCTGGGTTAAATCAGCCTTTCGACAATTTATGGTTTCGATATTACAAGTTCGAAATTTACTTATTCGATGTAAAGCTTCAATCTTGTAATATAGAACTACCTACTCAGAGGTGATCTCTGCTTGACTTTCAAAGCTATGTCTGACCTAGCTCTGTTAGAAATGCTACATCTAAAGAAATCCCAAGCCCTTCAGACCACATGCTCCAGAGATCTCAACCTCATTACCACAATCAACAGAACATGCTGGAGAGACAGGTTCATAATCCAGAGACTTCCCATGCTATGGAATAGACTTCGCTTACATGTCAAACAGAGCACCTCACTAGCCCTCTTCAAGAGAAATTTTGATCAGTGGATGGGAAATAGAAAATTCACCCCAGGATCACTTCAGTGGTTTTACTTGACAAAAGCACTGGAAACTAAAGTCGGGTGACAGGATGCCAGGGTAATCCCTATGGGCTAGGCTTGTAAAGGCTCCAGGGCCATTAGCATAGCACACACCTATAAACAAATTAAGATTTATTTTCTGAATATGTAGGAAAGTTTACTTTAATTTAGAAAGTGCTAGCCATTGTCTAGAAACACTTTTAGGAAACTATATCTTAAAACCATTGCAACCAGACTTAAACCAAGTATGTCATCATATGCAATACATTAAATACAGTGACCTTATGAATAGACAAGCAGCAAACTAAACCAACACCCTACAAAACAAAGATGAAATCAAATTTTAAGTTTGTTATGCCTTACACTACAAGGGACATAGTAACAACCGTGAATGAAAAAAAAGGTTTTGTGCATTTCTACTCAGCAAGGAACTTTTTTCACTCAGCCATAGCTTCTCTATATGAAGAGGTCATGTCACAGTCATGGATGGCATCTGACAGTACTTCAGTCTACAGCACAGAAAGGTGTTGCAATGCACTTAGGATATGTAAGGCAAAAGGTATAATAACATGCCATGAGATACATCACACTTTCATAAATGTCCTCTTTTGGGAAGGTCATCAAAGGTATGGTTCCAATGGCCAGTAAGCAGTTGGTTTTGCAGACAATCATGACAGGGCTGAAGAATGGCCTTATCTGAAGTAAGGTGTTGGGGTCTTCTTTACACTGGCCAAAACAAGGAAAACAAAATAAAAAGATTATGATCACAAAAATGATTCATTGTAATTTATGCTGAAGTAATACATAAATTATCAAAAATTCACAAATTTCTTACCTCAAGGATGTGAAGCATAGCCTCACTTGCATGTAACTTCTTGAGTGGAGCCACAGGTGATGGGAACATGTCTGGTAAAGCCTTCATCAAGGCAACTGAGTGCTTCCCTGTTAAAAAGAAAATCAGACATCTGATTTACTGTCGCCAGTTGTTTTCAAATCACAGGGTAGTTCAGATGTTTTGTATTCACTTAGCAGGTTGTGATGTCATGATACAAGAAAATTTACATTTTGATATAATGCCAATAAAAATATTGAAATTCAATACCATTTTCTATACTCAACACAGTATATCTACATCAAAGCTTACACTGGAGTTTTGTTTGCATGTACTAAAGTCTTTTCAGTGATAAAGAAACACTTTGAGACCTATGCAGAGTTTAATTTTTTGATAGGTTTGCGGTAATTATTGTGTGGTGGTAGCCCTGTCTCAATAGTCAAGACTGAACTGGAAGTGCATGTTGTAGAGTAAATGCCATGAAAACATTAATTGAAATACATGATCAAATTGATACTTTCCATATGTTTGATAACCCTAGTATGATGTACTTATTATCCATACTCAGAATGTTACCTACAGTATGGTGGTATAAGCCCAAATTTGCAGAAGCAAACAAGAACATAGAAGCAAATAAGAGTGAATAATTATCTTTGTCCAGCAACGATGGCTTCATGAACTTTCTAAATACTGCATAAAACAGTGCCTTCTCATAAAAGGTCCCCCAGCAGATCTACAGATCAGTTAAACAGTATTTCCCTCAATCAATGTTCTGTCAGAGCTCATCCATAAGCTGACATACACACATAGCCAGACAGAGAGATAGAGAGATAGAGAGAGAGAGAGAGAGAGAGAGAGAAAGACAGGGGGAGAGAGAATGCAATGTCAAACATATATAAAAGTTATAGTTGGGTAAGTAAGGATTAGCCCGAAAAGATCAAAAGTTTTAATATTTTTGTGGGTATTCAAAAATAATACCTTTTGCATCTTTCATTTTGCATTCATTAATATTGTGACTCAGGTGATATTGCCATATCATATCTCACTTAGAATTTGGTTACATATATGTCTACTTAAAATTAGCACATTTGCTTACATGAGACAATTCCCTGATGCAAGGATATGCTTGAAAAATCTTGGTAAGCTTGTCCAGGTGCTTAGTAAAATCAGAGTCAATGAAGGCATGTCTTTCTTGAAATTCAAGGTCCAGGAGCTGTGAAACATCCTTCTTGTTGGGTCTGACCTTGATTTTGTTCATCTCCTGTAGAGTTGTATAATGTCTTGCCTGTTTCTTTAGACTATCTGTAATTGCAGTTAACATATACTGTGAGATTTAATGCTTTCTTTGTAGAAGTTGCATTTATAAAAAAACACTTTATTTCAGTTTGTGTTCTTACCATCCAACTGGTGAAGCTCTAGCGTGCTACACTGTGGTGATGTCTCTATCACAGATGTGGTAGAGTCATCAGTCTCATCAATGGGCATTTCCTGGCTGTTTTGAAAGCTAAGGCATCATGGTCCCTTTCTTGAAGGGGTCACTCCTTGCTTCTTTTTGGGGGAGTCATATTCTGAACCCTTTTCAACAACTGCTTCTTCACTGATTCCCAGCAAGAAACAGTCAGGCAAATTGTTAGTGTTATGAATCTCATGTAATAAAATTGAATCCAGAAATTAATAGATACAGACACATGTTGGCATGATTTAAATATAAATCACCTCCTAACACTTGTGTCAGATGTTTACACTTTGTTAGGCAAGTGTACAGTGCTGTATTTGGAAACACGAATAACAGACTATTGACATACCTACTGAGCTTCACTGGGTGCAGATTTGTCCTAGAGCATTGGGTAGTACACTATGAAATGTTTTGCCATAACAGTAAGTTCACAGCTGCATTGGGTACTGGAAGTCATCCCCAGATGCTCTCTTAATGGAAATCATGATTGTCCCTGTATTTCTGATTAATCAACAGTGAAGATCTTTGGAAAGTCTGTAGTCTCCTTCTTGTCCAGTATACTGCCTTTCAGAAAAGATGCTTCTTTACAGCTCCAACTCTGTGTCTGTGTATTAAGACATACTGCGGGCTTAGAAACTGTACAATTTTGTTCATACCATGCTGGTCTCTTAGCTTTGGCGAATGTTGGGTGGATGGAGAGGGATGAGGGCTAAGAGAGGGGCTGAAATCATAGGTCCCAGAGGAGGTGCCTGGTCTACACAAGTCTGATTCTTTGCCCTGTACATGAGAAGCATATATTTAATGGTAATTATAAGGCAAAGAGCAATGACTGTAAGAACAAGGAAACATCAAAAAAGTCTTTAAATGTATAATGGTCTTGAAATGATTATTTCATAACAGAACATACTGCATGGTTATATTAAAGGTGGTCCCATATGAAAATTTGTCAAAAATGTGATTACCTCACTTTCACCATGAGTACATCTCCAAATGGCTCTCCTTCTGAAAAAGTGCTCTGGCCCAGGAAAGAGATCACATAAATCCTCCTTAGAAAGGCTGGGCAGCATGTCTGTGGTTATATTAGCAGCTGAAAACATACACACAGTAAATGATCAAGCAACTTCAATCTTCAATTCAATTAAAAGTGAAGTTTTATACTAATGCACATCATTAGAATATCCAACATTCTAATTCACTTTTATCCAACTTCTCTTAAGGTGACTTTTATATCAATGAATAAAAGAAGTATAATATGTCATGAAATGCAAACGCACTAAAATGAAACATTTCACCCAAGCGACCCCTTCAGTAATGTCTCCAGGTATGCACAAGCACTAAAGTCAAACATTTCATGAAAGCATATTTCAAAATACAAGGAAAGACACTACGTCTTACAACCTTGTCATCTGAAAGAGAAAAAGAATTGTCACTCATTTGCGGCATGGGAATGGTCCAATAAACAAGTCTGTACTTGCTTTTCAAATGTAAGAAAACTGCACCGTCAGCTCAAAAATTGATCTGGATTTCTCCAGTCATTGCAGTTATTTATTGCTAACAGTTGACTTTACCAATTAGCACCTAGGTGGGTCCAGTGGTGTTGCTAGAGTTTGTGCCACCCAGTGTGGTTTTGAGTTTGCCACCACTCGCCTCTCCCCCTCACAAAATAAAATATACCTTTTGTGGTGATTTTTCCGATCATACCTGTCAGTCCACAAACATTTAAAACATAAAAGAGAAGCCAAGTACTCTGGATTATGCGGACCGCTCCACAACTGACCATAAACAAACCCACTGTTATGCCTTGAACAGCTTTGGCTCCACTACACAGCTTTTGATTGATTCATATAGTAGAATTACTGTCAATTGACAATGGGGCCCCAAATCAGCCCCTTTTGCGGCAACCCCCTACCCCTCCAAAGCAGCCCCAGCCATTCCAGTGTTCATGACTTGGCTATTTCTCTACGGTTACCATAAACACTGTTCAAACCTGTTGCATACTGCTTTCTTATTTACTTCTACAATAATTACAGATATTGAAATAAAATAGCACAAAAACTAATAGCCATTTCCTAAACAAACAATACAGTCTCACAATGACAATAGACTTAGCATGACCAGTAACTTTCTCTGACTTGAAACTCATTGAAACAGCATTAAAACACACATTCAAATAAAATGCATCTGGCCAGTGGAGGATTACATTTACCTTTGGCCATTTTCAAACCATAGGCTCCTTACACACATTTTTAGGACCATGCATATATGTAAGTGTTCTTTGAATCACCTTCCTGATTGTATTAATTTATATTCCTTGTATAATACAGCACCCCTTGTTAGAATGTGTTTTAAATTTGTAGTTTTGAACATTCTTTCAGTAAACAATGAAACAAATTGTATGAACCAATAATGACAAAAATACTCATTTCAGAAAATTTCAAACATAAAAGTACACTCAGATATCTGCATTACAATCTACCAATATCAGTCAATAAGCACAATCGCTGCAGAAGTAAAAATCATCTGAATAATTCCACATTAAAAAGAACTGTAAGAGGTTGTTACTGGTAAAGAACTTTACATGTAGTTGTTTTATTTTCAAATTCAGTGCATGCTGCCCTTGAAAAATTAAATTGCTGATGTTGCATTAAAAAAAATGGTAAGCTGGTAATATTGCAATATGGAATGACTGACAAACCAATAAGTTCATAGTTAATATGCATCTCATACAAAAGAGGGCACACTTAGGAGTGCAGAGCCATATTCCCCTTAAAATGCACCAAATAATCAGCAATGAAAAGGGCATTGCAATACCAGCACTCAATCTGCATGGTGTGGGAGTAGAACCCACAGCATTCTGCATTAAAAAAAGTTTACTTCCTGCTGTTCTACTAATGCTTTCAAATACTTTCCCACAATACTAGTGATATCATTTGCTAAACAACATTTGCACATTGTAAACAGACTTGGCATATAAGCAGCACTAAACTTCACTTCCCCTGAAGCTCTCAGCTCCTTGTAAAATGCACTTGACACACACTTTCTTCACTTTCATGTAAAATGCACTTGACACTCAGTGATATCTCTCAACTTTGTAGGACAAGACATCTAGAAAAGCCAAAATCTATGGGGTGAACAAAGGCCCAAAATCAGGGACACATTTGAAATATTACTTGTATATCTTAGAAAGTTGCTAGAATAAAAGTTTTTTTATTACCATGCATTTCCTGAAAGTGCTAATACTGTACAAGCTAACAAAGTTGTGACTAGAGACAAACTATAGGTAGAGAAATGCAACAAATTCAACCATCAGCCAGTTGTTTACAGTGTCTTTACAATCAATACAGACAACTAAAACAGACCATTAATCTTACCATACTGTAGTGATTCATGTAGCTAAATCAACATTTAATAATCCAAACCTCTAAACTGATAAAACAGTTTATACTGTCTGAGGTTTATCTGCTAGGCAGGTTATTGTACAGACATCAGAAACAGTTAGCAAACTCACAAATATCCCAGGAATAATCCTAGATAGATACAATCAAAAATAAACATTAAATGTAGTGCTAGAAATCACTACAGTACAGCTGAATACAAATACCTGCAATGGAGTACGTACTGTTACTAAAACAGATTTCAAAAAAGAAAAATACAATATTGTAAATTAAATAAAGATAAAAAAAATTACCTTAATCTGGTAAAGTACCCAAAAACGTACAGTAAAACCACTGAAATAATGGCTCATACCAGACCTCCCAACCATCCCGAATTACTCGGTTTTTACCGAGTTTTGGGGTCCAAATGAAGGGGTGCCACGATTCCCGAGTGTCACCCCTTCATTTCCGATTTCTTTGCTTTTTTTTTTTTATTTTTTAATTTTTGCGCTGTTGGAGCTGATGTCATCACGTGCGCGATGATGTCAGCTCCGTTAGCACTACCAGCCAGTCGGAATTGAGCTCAAGGAGCTCACGTCATCATTTCCGGCTGGCTGGGAGCAGACGGGAAGTGAATTCAAAAGAAGAATGCTGTTTCGGACATTTTACAAGGGAAGTTACGGAACTGCTTTGCCGTTTGGCTTTAATTGCACTTTTTGCTGCCATTTTGAAGGGACTTGGAAAGAATACGCTCACTGCTCAGACAGAAACTGCTTTAAATAATCCTGGCTTCTGCAGACAGCTGCACTTTGCTGCCATTTTGGAAGTGGGGACGAATGCTGCTTTGCCGTTTGGAAGTTATGTTTAAAGCCGAGTTCGGGACTTTCCCTTAGGTAAGGTGTGTGTGTGTGTGTGTGTGTGTGTGTGTGTGTGTGTGTGTGTGTGTGTGTGTGTGTGTGTGTGTGTGTATCTACATGAGATTATAACCTAAGGGCTTTGAGCTTCATCAGATAGTTTTCAGTACAGTGAAAATATTAGCAAACTAAGGAGATAATAACACACACACATGCACGCACGCGCACACACACACACACACACACACACACACACACATTAAGTATTTTTTAAGTATATTTCAGGTATATTTTTAAGCAAGGGTGAAGGGAGGAAAGGTAATTAGATATGGGTAGACAGTATGGCAGTGCATTCCATAGTTTAGGACTCAGGAGTGAAGGATGCTTTAAAATCTCTGAGACATTTTCTCTATAAAAGTAAAATAGCTGCATCTACTGTAATATCCATTAATACAGTGAAAGTGGATATTATTTTTGGATTCCACTCCTTTGTGTTATTTTGCCACTGAGCATGCTCTTATCTAAACACATTTTTGTAAAGTTGGTCTGTGGACGTTTGTGCTTCATTTTGAGTAAAACACTGAACATGAAAGTCACAGCACACATAAAAGGCAAGCAGTGAGAAATGACAACAGACATTTTGCAGGACTTGTAAATGCAGTCAGATAATTGACTATTTTCCTTTATTATATCTGGTGAAATGCTTACAAAAGAATTGAAAGCACAAGTTGAATGCTTGAGTTTTTAGAAGTAAAAAAATGTTAGAATACTTCACTGTGTTCTGGAAGCTGAAGCTTGTAGTTTTGATTATATGTCACATTTCAGTTATTTTCACTAATGCCACTTTTTTGAGGTAAGCCATGGCATCTGTCATATGTCAATTTCTTCCAGAATTTTTTTCTTTTCACTTAGAAATTTGTACTGTGGATTCTGTATTAAATCACAATTAGACTGTGAATTCTGTATTAAATCATAATTAGACTAGGAAATGAAAACTGAATCCATTGTTTGTCATGGGGCATTTCTTTAGAAATACGTTGGGGATATTTTATGTAAAATTGTTGTAGCAGATTGAATTTACATTAGTATGCCACTCTTACTAAATGCAGGCCTCAACCTTTGACCAAGCTATTTTACTTACACTCTTCACCTGCAACCATTTTAATTTTGGCTAGGACTTGTTTCAACTAGTCATACCTCTCTTTATGTAATGCACAGTCTCCCATACAGCTGCTGCTTTGTAATCATAGCACTTTTACTCTGGGGATTTCTGTCTACCTCACAAAAGAATATTGAGAGAGGTCACATGCATGAAAAGGGGAGTTTGTTGAGTAAAATGTGCGTAAAAGACTGGAAGGTTCAGGAAGCTTGCAATGTCATGTCATAAATAAAGGTTGCTTTCTTTCTTTCACTGACTCCATGAACTGATGTTGAAATTCTTTTGGAATCTACTTCTCTTCATAATGTAGGTGTAGATGAGGAAGGTGTGCTTTCCTGTTTTAACAAAGATCAGGCCAAAGAAGTTTTTCAGTGAAAACATTGCACTCTCATAATGAGAGAGAATATGAATCATATTTAAAAAAAATGGAAATTTAGATGATGGTTATTAAGATTGCTGTAAGAAATTATATGGCCCTTGTTTTGTCTGCAATCGAACATGAAGCAATTGATCTACTAAAACACTTTTATTGCACTAAACAAGTCTGAATGAAAAAAAAAAGTTAAACTAGTGAATGTGTATGATACGCCGAAATTTATTATTATGGATAAATAATTGTCACAGAATGAAAATAAAACAGTAACAGTCACAGACTACATTGTTATGGTAAAGCAGTTAATAAATATCTATGTGCTTAAAAAATACCTGGGGGGTGTGTGTGAAAATGCCCCCACTGTATACACCTGGTGGCTAGAAGTATTTAGGCTCAAACCCTGTACTTTTGGTACAGGGTAAAAAGAGCCTAAAGTCCCTAGCCACCACCATTTCCCAGCTTTAGTCAGATTTTTTTTTGTGCTAAGATGGTGAGAAGTGAGAACTGAATTCACTAAATGATAGACATTAAGTTTCAGTCTTCCTGGTGTTTAAACTGCTGATTTAGCGTAGTTGTATGTTGCACTGACTGTAGTGTATAGTGTTCTGGGTTTAAGACTTATCAGTAGTTTGCATGGTGGTAAAACAACTTTCCAAAATTATACAAGCAATGTTTAAAATGTGTCCCTGGTTTTTGACCTTTTGCTCCCCACCAAAAAAAAAAAAAAATCTGAAATTGAAAATAAGTGTGAGAAGCTGTGCAAGATGCATATGGCTTACTCTACTGCCATTCTGTTTATAGTTTGGGTGTGGAAGTAGGCTTTTATGATGGAAATGTTTTGTATTGGGCAGTTTTGTAATTATTGGTTCATGCATTTTCTTTCATTGTCTACAATACAGCCTACTGGAAAAACGTTCAAACAATAAATTTAAAATGTGCTCTGAGTAACAAGTATGCTGTATTATACAAGGAATATAACTTAATAAAGTCAGGAAGGTGTATCAAAGAAAAGAACACATATATGTTTCTTGTTTTTTGTGCAAGGGGCCAATGATATGAAAACAGACCAAAGGTAATCTTTATCTCTTTATCCGCCACTGGCCAGATGCATTTTCTTTGGATGTGGTGTAGGTTTCAATGCTGTTTCAATGAATGTGAGTTTCAAGGGCAGAGAAGTTTTAATGCCAAGTCTATTTTCATTGTGAGACAGTATTCCTTTGTTTATCAGATGTCTGTTAGTGTTTGTGCATTGATGTGTTGCAAAATGTAAAAATAAAATCCAAATAATCATTGTAGAAGTAAAGTAATATGCACACATTAGTGTTTATGGTAAATGGAGCGAAATAGCCAGGTAATGGGACATTAGAATGGCTGCAGGGGGACTCTGGTGCCATATATTGGTTGTCTGTTCTTCAGTTTGTGTTCGAAAGTTGGTATCCCACAATTCCATTGAAGTGGGCGGGGTTACATAATTATGTATGCAAATTAGATGTTAATCAGCGTACAGATTTGTACCTATTTTTCATGGCCCTTGTCCAGATTTTTGATGTTTCCAGGTTGAGAGGTATGGCTCATACACAGCACTAAGGCTTGCAGGAGACAGTACAACAGTTAAAAGTGAAATAAAAGAAATGCACCAAACACTGGCTGAGACTGTTTTAATGTATCAAGGCACTATGAGAGTAAAGAAATGAAAGTACAGGATAGGAATGTGTTCAAAAAGGCTAGGTACAGGAATACATACAGAAAGTGAGACCAGACTGCATCTATCAGCAAATCCTATCACTGGAAATGTACATAGAGTGCAATAATCAGTATTGACACTATTACAGAATATTTAAGAATGCAAAGGAAAAAGTAAGAGGAAGAGAAATGCAAGGTATTGAGCTGTAGTATAAGGTAGGGTTTACTAGATATCACAGAGTTAATACAAAGCAGTGAGAAGGGGTAAAAAGGAAGGAAGGAAATTTAAGGGGGGACAAGTATTTGCAGAAAAATAAGAGATGATCAAGAAGGGTGATAATAAAGGTGGTACCCAGTGGTGTGTAGAGAGCCTTATAAAGAAAGTATAGGTTATAGGAGAATGATAAAATTAATTTCAAACATTTATTTTATTTCTGTGTGCTGCAGACCGGAGATTGAAAGCACTGAGCTTGGGGTAGGTGTTACTTGAAATTCATGTTGGGTGATTAGGACTTTACAACTTTACTTTGGTGTGCTGCGGAACGGAGATTTAAAGCACTGAGCTTGGTGTAAATTTTACTTGAAATTCATGTTGGATGATTTGTAGACTTTTACAACCTTAATCTACTAAAGTATCCAAACACTTACAGTAAAACCACTGAAATAATGGCTTATACACACTACTATCACTTGCAGGAGACAGTAGAGAAATTAAAAGTGAAAGAAAATATCATGGCTTATCAAGTGGAGGCCGCACACCTTGCACAGGCCACTGAGTTTGCAGATGCTGGAAATCTGGTTGATTTTACCTCTTATTACACAATTTGCAGCAACAACCAAACTTTTGTACACATCAAATACTATCTTGGGGATGTAATAGAATTGTATAACAGTTCAAATGACTCAGTGTGTTACCAGATATAAAGTCTCCCAATTCACATTAACTGCTACTGAGTATATTTCGCACACACAAATGCGAGCACACACACACACACACACACACACACACACACACACACACACACACACACACACACACACACACACACAGACACTATCAAAAAACATATTTTTCCCATTTTGAGGTCACGGAGCCCATCTCCAAAGGGCATAGGGCACTGGGTAGGGTACACCCTGGACAAGGCACCAACTTATCGCGGGGCATGGACTACAACACTCACTCGCACACTATACACATAGTCAATTTCACATCACCAGTTCACCTAACCTCCATGTCTTTGGACTGTGGGAGGAAACCAGAGTATCCAGAATAAACCCATTTGAACATGGGGAGAACACTGAAACTCCACCCATATGGGATTTGAACCCAGAACCTCAGCAGTGGGAGCATGAGTGATAACGCCCCCAAGTACAGTGCTGCCCGAAGGATATTTTGAACATGAAAACAGTGTGCAAAGTTGCTATGCTCAAGAAAAAAATGGAGAAATTTAGTTACAAATGGTTGAAATTTTTTGTTTGCATGTTCTGATGATGTCAATGCCCAAGCCACATGTTCTTCATGTCATCTGAACTGCAAGCAGATGTAGCCTTTACTGTCACAAACTGCATTGTTATTTGTGGACATTATATTATCTGGGTATTTGTGTTGTTTAATGATTTTTCAACAAATGTTTTACTCTAACTTGACATATATTTCTTAGGTGATCCTTGAGTGGCTTGAAAGGTGGCTATAAAATGTTGCATTTATGCTTGTGTTCATGTTGACTAGATGAATAGCAAACTTTATTTTTCAAATATCTCACATCAGTAAAGGCAGACTGAACAGATAAGCCTGTTCTTAAAAGACATGTTGTACCATTTGAATGTTTGCAATAAATTAATGAAGACTTGATAGAAAAACATACTTGAAATAAGAAATTCTGACTACAACAAACCAATTATGCATGCTTGAGCATGGTTATAAATCTTATAGTTCTAGTTTTAAGCATTTATTTACTTAGCAATAAAATCTCAGTAACAGGTTAAATAATATTATTAAGATAATTAAGGACAAAATAGCTTAAAACAAGCAAATGTATCTTACATAAAAAGTAGAAAAATCTTATCAAGCAAAAAATAAGCATTATTTCCTTGATTTAAGATATTTAATCTTATGTGGATTTCACTTTTTGCAGTGTATGTAGTAAGAGATGATTTATAAAGATGCTTCTTATTTTAAAAAAGGCAGGAATTGAATAATTTATGTAATATTGATTAGATTATATGATATATAGCAATATATGTGAAGTATAATGTTTGTTATGTTAATATAGTTTGATTACTTTTATATGAATGTAAATTTGTCTATGTCACAAGTGATAATTCAATAAAGGTGTTTGAAAAAAAGAAGAGATACTGAGTTATGTTCATTCTCTAATTACCTGTTTTATCCATTTTAAGGTCACAGAGGAAAGGCAGCCTTTTCTTTGGCTCAGTATTTATTTGTTTATATATGTAAGAATCTATGTATGTACGTATGCTTGTTTACCAAGGCAAAGCACTGACAAACATGAATAAATGCAGGGTCAGACTGGAATGTGAAGAAGAGCAAGAGAAGAACATAATTCACGTACACAAAAGAATGCAAATGACATACACTTAGAATTTATGACAGATTACATGGTTTCAGCATACATACAGTATAAGTTTATTATAAAAGTTATGGAAATGACATAGGTTGATGTTTAAGAAGTTGCTGTTAATGTACTTAGGTCTAGCAGTAAATTTATTTACATTAAAATGTTAGCTATGCTTAACAAAGCAAGAGGCTGTTCTATAAGGCTAATTGGGAGGGGTACATTTATATATATGCAATGGGCATTGTTCTTAGTGTATAATAGACTTGCATATTGTTCAGTAACAAGGCTAGTGAGATTTTATTGATTTGATAAGGTAATATGACATACACTGTGGCCCTTTCATGTGCTTTGATTAAATAGGAATTGCTTGAATTGGGATCTGAATTTGCTGGTGCTGGTCGTATACTTAAGGGTTGATTGGAAGGATTGCCATGGTTTGGAAGCAAGAACAAAGAATCTGTAATCAGAGCAACTGAACTTAGTTTTGGGGGTTTAGAAAACTGTGTCTGAGTTGAGTGGTCTCTGATGTTATAGCAGGGGATATCTTTGAGGAATTAGGTAGTGAGTGGGGATACAGCATCCTGATGGAGTAGTTTTAAGAGCACTGATCCTTTAAGGAGGTTTTCTATCTCTGCCACTTGACTTTAGCAAGTGTGTGGCAATGATGTTTTTGCTATGGAGAGTTGGCTATGATGCATTATATTTTGCTTGAGGGGATTTGGAGTATTGTGGTGTTTCTGTTGGAGTCTGTGGCAAACAGAGGTTGGACATGTTCCAGTTGGGCAAGTAAGATGCCTTTATCTATAGCTGCTCTGACAGGCGCAGATAGAAATGAGACAATTGTGAGAGCAAAAATAAGAATTTGCTGACTTTTCTTCTGGTTTTCTTAATGTGTGTCTGAATGTTAAGGTTTTGATTTAACTACGTGCCACTGTACGTAAAGGAAGTGGTAGACAACCACTGTGTATCACATACAGGGATGCATATGTACACATACCTGTTAATCAGGCTACCCAGCATAACCTTTGCACTATATCTATGATCAGGTTTTCACATACATTGCTATGCAAGACAACCTAGTCTGATTATAGTACATAAACATGCAAACGAAGATGTCACCTGTAGAGTTACATGTGTGCCATGTTATTCAAATGTCATCCATAAGCAGCTACTCTGGCAAACATGCATATGCAGAGGGCAGATATAATTAAGAAACCACAACACATTGTTAAAATATGCACTGACAATGCATTCTAGTAAGCATGCATAACAGCATTTCATAACCATGCTATGTGTGCTCATATATGTGACATACATTATGCCAACCTGTGCAACCAGCCTTTGTATTATCATAGGTTATTTGTTGTGCATTCCCATCAGCTGGGGTTGTGTGTTAGGCATACATTTTATGGCAAGGTGCTGCAAGTGTTGCTATGCAGTTCAAATATTCTGTACTATTCATCAGGCTGGAGCAAATAAATAAGATGCATTGTGAATATCACATTCATATGTAACACTGGACATGTATGGGATGTCTGTGTGTTTTTGGCAATCATACATTTATGGGATGTAGAATGGAAAATAAAATTTAGATGTACTGTAGTAATACAGTGGACGCAACATACATTATTAAGTGATTTTTGTGGCACAAAAGTCCAGTGGTCAATATTCTGTAAAGTAATACAGTCTCAAATACACTGGGATATGCATTGCATCAGGTACTCCTGGACAGATTTGCAGGCACTATGCCACAGTAAATGTGTGTATAAAATCTATGAGTGTGTGCCCAACCACCAATCTGCGTGGAGGTGTCCATCAAAGTACCAAAGGTATAGTTGATATTTGTAAGCATCAAATGTATACATGGATGGAATGTGTACTACAGCTGCACATATGCATAGTATGCGCATTAATAGTACACAACATACAATATAATCATGTTTGGGCCATGTCATGGCAACTTATACAGACTCATGAGCCCAACATATATGAAACATCAAAACAGCAGACAGTATGTTATGCACACAGGTCTTTTCTGTAATATGTGCTTGTCTAACTATGTTTAAGAGTCAAGCTGATGCAGTGTACTACGAAGAGTATACTTACACCTATATTAGCTTTAATATATAATAAACTATTGGAAAAGGATAAGGTCCGTGAATCTTGGAAACTATCATATGTAACTCCTATTTAGAAGAAAGGAAAGAAAGACCAGTTACAAAACTACAGGCCAGTTAGTTTAACTTCACTAATTGGAAAGTGTTTTGAGAAATGCTTATTGGGCCTTATGACAAATTCTGAGAATAGTGTAAATACTGTAGAAATTGATCAGCATGTTTTTACCAAAGGAAAATCAACACTTAGCAACTGATTTAATTGATAACTATATAACAGAAGCGCTTGATCTTGGTTTGTCTCCTGGTGCATTTTTTTTGGATTTATCCAAGGCTTTTGGCAGCCTGCCACATGTGGTTATTATGAAATGTTTAAGTGATTACAAAATAAACAGTTACATTATAAGGTGGATTAAAAACTGGTTGCTGGGTAGAAAACAAGAGTATTAAGTTTCACAGTGTTCACTCTAATTATCTAGATGTAAAGGCTGTATTCCTCAGGGATCTGTATTAGGCCCTGCCTTCTTCAATCTGGTGTTACCAACATTTCTTAACAAAAACACTGCGTATCAAAATATGATGATGATTGTTAAATTTGATTTACACTAGAAAAATCTTCTGATGTAGAGTAGCTTAAAGGATATTTAAACTAAGTTAGAGACTGGGCAAAGGACATAGAATAATCCATTAATACAGACAAGTGCAAAATTATGTATTTTTCAAAAAAAATTATTTTTAACAACTGGTTTAATTGATGGCTTCTCAGTTGGAGGAAGTCAAAGAATATAAATACTTAGGAATTCTAATTACTTCAAAATATTCTTTTAAATCTCATTCTGAGCTTATGGTACCCAGAGCATATTGGCTATTTGTTAAGAAATCTTTCTACAAGGGATGAAAGTGTATTAACACTAGTATTCAAAACGTATATCAGACCTCTCCTGGGATATGATAATTCCTTATATGCCTATACAAGAGGACAGCTGAGAAGGCTGGAAAGAGTGCAGAGGAAATTTACAAAAAAAAAAAAAAAATTACAAAGTTGAAGAATATAAAATATGGATCACTATGTGATGAGACAATGAAATTATTTAGTGTCTGCTATAGGTATATTCAGGCTAGATTAATCTTAGTTTACAATCCAGTTCTGCAAATCATGTACAATTTAATGATTAATACTTGTGTTAAAATGCATAAGCATATTTAGATATAATTTATAAAGCAAATGGGCAATTCTGCGATGAGGTTTCAGTATATTTCTGTTAGAATTATAAAACTATGTAATGACATCCCATTTAATATTAAACAATCTAAGAACTTGGAAGCTTTTGAGAAAAAAAATAGACATATGGGCTGGAATAAAGGCCTGCATACCATATTTGGAGGAATCAGCATTTCTTGACAGCCTGAAATGCTGTCTTTGAAATTATGAACTTAAGTATGTCCGGCATCCTTCAATTCATACCAAATGCATGACATAAACCCTGGTGCATCAAGAAAAGCAAGAAAAATGTAGCTCATATTGACACTAATCCTGTACAGGGTGCATACAATAGAATGTTCTGCTTAGCAGATGCATCAAAACTTTATCTGCCTGGTTATGAAACAACACATGACAGAAACTCTTGGGGCACTCATTTTTTGATGGACAGATAACACCATTTGCTCTACAATCTTAAATAAGGTAACACAGCATAGTAGATTGTCTTAAGTTGTATGCCTATAACAATATTTGCATTTCCTGATTTTTGGAGAGAATCAGTATGTAATGTGCCTGCTTGCAATCTATGTGAAACTGCTGCCTAACATCTTTGTAAGAATAAAGTTGCTGTCTTTACTCAACAATCTTCTGACTATATTGATTATCTAACAATGGTGAGTTGGGAGAGCATTAGCCATCAAAAAATAAGAAATTTTAAGACATACAGAGCAAAGATTTGAACCAAAATTAGGGATGTCCCTGAATATCATGAACAGTGAGATATATGAACATAATATGTATTTAGTAGCATATGTGGTTCTATATAAAGCAGTAAATATACTATGATACATTTGTTTCATATGACATAAACCACTTTTTTGTTGTGTCTTTCGGCTTTTCCCGGTTAGGGGTCGCCACAGCAGAACTCCGGTCTGCTAATGATTGGTAGTTGATTTTTACCTGCCGAGTTACCAGCCCTGACACACAGCCTTCAATGAAGGTATGCCCATTTACGCATGTCTCCATGCAGAAGACGCTCTAACTGAGAATCGAACCAGACAGCATCTTACTGTGAGGCGACAACGTCACTGCACACTACAAATATTAGAATGTCCTGGCCATTTAATGTATGGAGATAGTTACACAACACATGCACCATGCGATAATGATATCTAAGACTCATACATACATATGCACTCAGTAACCCATTCACACATACAGTGTGACAGAGTGTCACATCATTACCTGTAGTAGGTGGGTGACAGTGCATGGCATACCATTGTCTGACATCATTGTCTATCAGGCACTGCAAGTTAGCAACACATCTTAGCAGGCCATCATTGCATTATTTCTATAGTTCTATATACTTTATAGCAGATTAGGAACCTTTACATTAGAGAGGCATCTGTCTGGGACCGCCTGACAAAAAGATCCTTGCAATAGCCTGCCCTTGTATATGTAAATGTCTAGTTCCACTATGAATCATTGAGTTATGTGTAGATGAAGCAAGAACAATACAACCACAGTGTCATAGGTATACATAGATGTAAACCAAAATAAATGCTTATGTATATACTATATATAAGCTGACTTCTAAAACTTGCAGTTTGAAAACTTCAAATTTCTTACTGTTGAGATTATAAGATCAAAGTTTTGAAACTTTGAAATATAATAAAAAAAAATAAAACAAAAAATCATTTTTTGTGTGTTTTGCAGGGGGGTAAGCCCTCCTGCACCCCCACACCCCCTGCTAAATAAATATACCAACTCTGAGATTGCACTACAGTGAGGAAAATGGTAAATATACAATTCCATGATGTATGACAATCTCCATTTAAATGGTTCAAAGTTTCAAAACTTTGATCTTATGGTCTCAACCATAAGAAATTCAAAGTTTTGAAACTTTGAAATTTAGAAGTAGACCCATATCTATCTATCTATCTATCTATACACACACACACACACAAACACACAGAGACACTCACACACACACACACACACACACACACACACACACACACACACATATATATGTGTGTGTGTGTGTGTGTGTGTGTGTGTGTGTGTGTGTGTGTGTGTGCATTTTATATAAATATATATATGTGTGTATATATATATATATATATATATATATATATATATATATATATATATATAGATCAGTGTCATTTCACTGTAAATCCATTTTGCCTAAAATTTCTGACATAGGGTCCAAATCGCCGAAAATCCATTTCGCCAAAAATAGTACTGACAGTGTATCTGCCCTTTTCCTCACTGTAGTGCGATCTCAGAGTGAGAATATTTAAGTAGTGTGGGGGGCACAGCCCCAAAAATGGGGGGATGTGAGGGATGTAGCTCCCCACCCAGTACAGTTCAATATTGTCTAGTATTGTTTTATTCTGAGCAGTCCCTATTAAAAGGGTAACTAAGCAGTTTATAACCTGACATTATTTAAGAAAAGTTAAGTATTTTTTTCTTAAATAATTTCATTGTATAATAGCAATAACCAACTCCGTGGTTGTGGTATATTGAAGATTTACTCACGGTTGGCTTTATTTAATCACTCATGATTAAACCACGCCAACTGTGGGTAAATCTTCTATATACCATACTATGTCATCAGTTATTGCTTAATTAATCAATGACCTATACACTGTCAAAAAAATGCTAGCCTAATTGAATATGTCAATGACTAGATCCTAATCTGTTCTACCCAATCTATCTCTAAGCTCCAAGAACTCATACAGCTGTCCATACTTGAGCAATGTTATAATAAAATAACCAAATTTGCAGTAAACTATACAAATAGAACACACCACTGCCTAACTGTCAGGTAATTAACTGGTTACAACTACCACATCACCTAGCTCTTTCTCAGCTAACAACAGTATACAGTCTTCTTTATAAGCCAAAACATTGCCCAGCCATTAACAACTTAATACTCCTTCAATATAATTTTACATTCAAGATAAAAATTGCTTATACACTATCATCTAATACTTTAGGTAATTCTCTATATTCAGATAGTGTAGCCAAGTTATGGAACTACATCCCACTACCACCGAGATCCATTCAGAATGCAAACTCATTTAAGACAGAACTAAAGTTTTACCTGTCAAGTCAGTGGGTCTGCTCCTGTACATCTCCAGGATGAATGCCACTATTATCTCTGGCTTGCCATATCTCTAAGCTATTTGCCTTCACCTATGCCTGAATAGTTTTATTAGCATCTCACAGTGATATTTATTATTTTCAGACAATCCTCTTCCCAACTTCTATACCTCTAATATAAAACTTATCATAGTTATTTTATATATATATACATATATATATATATATATATATATATATATATATATATATATATATATATTTATATCAAATTGTCTGTCAGTCTGCTTTATACCCCTCAGCTGTCTAGATTTTCAAAGAATGACTAGAGGTTTGTGTCATATTTTGGCTTGTACTTCATAAAATTTGTGTTTTTCTGACAAATCATTGAGGATTGAAGACACTAAATAATGACATGCATTTGAGTTTCATTCTTAAAATCTTTCAGAAAATACATGATGACTTGAAGCCTGTTATTCTAGCAACTTTGTATGTTTATAAGAAAAATATTTAAAATTTGTCCATGAGTTTGGACCTTTGCCCCACCATTATTTTTCATTTTGTCCACATTTTCTGCACTCAGAGATTGAGAGATATGCTCCCCCCTCTAAACTACAATATTCCTGGTCAACAAATGTAAATAAATAAATAAAAAAATTTTCAGACACAACGATTTCTTGTGGGACTTTTCTCCCCGGGCCTGCACTGAAAATGGGACTCTGACCCAGTGGACATTCCCGGTCAACAAATGTCAATAAATAAATAATATCTTGTAACCTGTCTAGTTCTTTCCCTCATCTCAATTTACTTTTATTTCTAATCACATTATCTATTATCTAGCTGACAAACCCACTAATACACCTCTTCAAATGCTCACTGTGCAACATCTATCAATGAACAAGTATTATCTTATTTATTTAATTTTTACATTTGTTTACTAGGTAATGACTGTCTGGGCCAGAAACCCATTTTCAGTGGTGACCCAGGGAGAAAATCTCCAAACATACACTTGAGAAAAATTAAAAAAGCCAATAATATTAACAATATTACAAATGTTTGATAAGTCACAATGTAAAAAAAAAAAAAAAAAAAAAATATATATATATATATATATATATATATATATATATATATATATATGCATATATATATATATATATATATATATATATATATATATATATACAGTTACAAAAGTGTTTAACCATTGATTTCCTAGGCTTTATGACCACATGAGCTGCTAATAGGAGAAATATAATAAAATGTTAACCAAGTGGGGAAAAACAGTAAGCATGGACTAGAGCTAGATAGGAAATGAGTAGTTATAAGAGAATAGATGGAGAGTGGGTAGACTTAGCCAGGAGTATGATAGGAGCACAGCCAGTGATTTGCTAGATGTTCTTTTAGGAGGTATTTGAACTGATGATAGCTAGGGTTTTTTGCTATGGGTTGAGGAAGAGTGTTCCAAAACTTAGAAATTTTATAGAGTAGCGAGAAGTACCTTGAGTGTTATGAGGTTGAATAACCTTTAACATTAGTTTGTTTGAGGACCTGAGTGGTCTGCAATTTATATTGGGTAGAATTAGGTTAGTAAGTGTGGGTCAGTCATTGGACTGGTGAATTACTTTGCGGACTATGGTCAGTTGACTGAGTGTTAAAAGGTTTGGGAGTTCTAGCCAGTTGAATTTGGTGATTGCTGAGCAGTGGTGGGTTCTGTATGGGTGGCCTGTAGTGAACTTTGCAATTTTATTATAGTAGGATTTTAGACTATTCAGATCTGCTTTTCATAGATTAGTAAATATTTGTGATCCGTAGAGGAGAGTTGAAAACAGTTGTTAGTGGGGAGTGGCTAGTCTGGCACATTCAGTAAGGAAAGGTTTTGCTGTATATCGTGTACCCAGTTTGGTGTGGACTTTTTTGATGGTGAGAGAGATGTGGATATCAAATCTAAAGGTAGCATCTATTGTGACACCTAGAAGTTTGGAATGACTTGTGGGTAATATTTTGGTGCTGTTTGAGGAAGATATTATTAGAGGGAACTGGCATATTTTGTGTTTGTTTCTGAAAACTATTGTCTTGGTTTTGTTAGGGTAAAGTATGAGATGGTGTTCAGTGAGGTATTTTTCTATATCCTGAAAAGATATTTGCATTTTTGTTTGTAGTTCCTGGGGAGTGGTTGCTGAGCAAATAAGTGTGGAATCATCAGCGTACTGGACTATGGAGGCTAGTTGAGTTGCATACCAGAGGTCATTTGTAAATATTGTAAAAAAAGGGGGCAAAGTATGGAACCTTGGAGTACACCAATAAAGTTGGGGGGAAGTGGGGAAAGTGTGAATTCCCATTTGGTAGCTTGCTGATGGTTAGATAGATAGCTATGGATCCAGAACAGGGCAAATGAACTAAGGGAATAAGATGACAGTTTGTTGAGTAGGATTTGGTGTGAAACAGTATTAAAGGCTTTTGACATATCAAGGAATATGGATGAGACAAGTTGGCCATCATTTATGAGAATTTGGATGGTGTTAGTAAAAGACAGTAGGGCAGTGCTAGTACTATGTTTTGGCCTAAAGCCATGTTGAATGGGGGAAAGTAGGTTGTGATTAAGGAAATGGTTAAGGAGTTGTTTGTGAATGCATTTTTCTAAGATTTCAGCTAGAGGGGAGAGGATGGGTCTGGGATGGTAGTTTGTTAATTTTTTAGAGGTCCCACCTTTGTGTAGGGGAATAATGTGAGATATTTTCCAAAGACAGGGGATACATTGCTCACAATAGAACAGTTAATTAGAAGTGATATAGGATAGGCAATAGATGGGGCAGCAATTTTAATGAATTCATTGGAAAGTAGGTCTAATGCAAATCAGCAGGGTTTGAGCTTGGAGAGGAGTATTTTTATGTAGCTAGTTTGGATGGGAGTAAATGTTAAGAGGTTGTGGGAATCCAAAGGAGGAGTGGGTACAGTAAGAGGTAGTTTAGGTTGTATACCTATATTGGTGTACCCCAACTGATGTGATTGTGTTAATAAAGTAAGCATTAAATTGTGTGGTTATGGGGGCAGTTACATTCAAAGTGACAGGAGGAGCGGTTGGGACATAGCCAGGATTGAGAAGGTTTTAATGTTTTTCCAGAATGTTTTGTGGTATTTTTGGTGGAATTGCAGGCATGTTTGGAAGCAATTTTGTTTGTCTGATTTTATTTCTTTCTTAGCAAGATTACAGAGTTGGTGATATGTGGTGATGTCTATTTTATCTTTGGTTTTGTGATAAGCTAACCATGCTTTGTCTCTATGTTTGAGTAGAGATTTGGTGTCTTTTGTTAGCCAGGGTGTGTGCTTAGGTTTTGATCTTATTTTCCTTATGGGTGCGAGGTTATTTAGTATAGTAAGAAAAGTATTGTTGAAGTACTGTTCAGCCTGATCTAGAGGTAGGTTTCTAAGAGGTGACCAGTTGCTTTGTTGAAGAAGTAAGTTAAAAGTGGAGAGATAGAATTTTTTCTTGTTACGGTCAAATTTGTATATTATGTTGGCTAGGGTCTGTACTCATTTCCTGTATAGGAAGTTTGGTGAGTGGTCACTAAGGGAGTCTGGAAGGCAGCCAGCTAGGAAACGTAGGTTGGGTTTGTTAGTCAGTATCCAGTCAAGTGTAGACTGCCTTTTGGAGTGTTTGTCTAACCGAGTTGGGCAGAATATGGTTTGGGTGAAGTTGTAAAGTTAAAGGAAAAAAGAGAGGCTGTTAGAAGAGCAAGAGTGCCATTCAAGATTGAAGTCTCCTAGGATAATTGTTTCTTGGCTGAAAGATGGTGATGACCAAGAAAGTAGATTTTCAATGAGGGGTAGGTTATTTCCAGGAAGAAGATAGTTATGATAATAATAGTTTTTTTGGGGTTTATCACTAGGTGTGTTGTAAGGATTTCAGCTTTTAGAAGTTCGGGATGGGCACAGTTTAACTTTTCAATTTGAAGAGTGTCTTTTTATATAATGGCGACACCACCGCCCCTTTTGTTTAATCTGTCTAGTCTTATAATGTTATATCCTGTATTAATTATGTCTTTGTCTTTAATGTGTGTCTTTAACCATGTTTCAGTAATAGCAGCAATGTCAGGTAAGTAGGTGTTCAGGGTTGCATGGAATTAAATACATTTACTTACAATGCTACAGAGATTCAAACTGATAAAAAGCAGGTCAGTGTTGCATGTTTTTGGAAGAGGGGGAGGGGTGGTGATTACTTGCATGATGACAAGGGGGTGCCTAAAGGTTGTGTAGTGGTGCTGTTGAACAGGAGGGGTAGTTATTTTGTGGTCCAGGGTCGGGGTGGATATCAGCTTGAAGTTTAATTTGAGAAATGTTGTGTAGCAGAAGTTGCCTAAGCTTATTAGTCAGATGTACATATCTAAGGGCTGAAAGCTTTGAACATTGTGTAGGTATGTGCTTGAGAGGTAAGAGGAGAGAGTTTGATGTGGTGGAGAGATGTGGGCTGATATCAGAATAGGTGTGGGTGTGTTGGTATGTGAAGGACAGAAGTTAAGTAGGTGAGTGGAGTAGAAAAATTGCATTAGTGTGGAGAGAGTTGAAGATATATATGAGGTAGAGAAGGAGGAGTATGAGAGCATTGGCTGGAATGGAGTAGAACTGAAATATATTGAGAGAAGAAGTATAGGGGAAGGGAGGCGGTAAGAGTTAGGGGGAGGTGACTTTTGAGGGTGAAAGTGGTTGGCTGAGGGGTGAAGGGGTGTGGTTAGATTAGGTGTAAACGTAAGGAAAGTGGGGGTGGGTGGTAATGTGGGTAGGGTAGGGGAGTGGAGTGAGCCTGAGCGCAGTGAGGGCAAATGGAACGGGTTGAAACAGGGAACACAGTATGCTAAGAGAACAACAGAAACAATTTGTAAAACACAGGAGAGAGAAGTGAAGCTGTAAGCAAGTGAGAAGACAAGGGTTTACTGTTGGGAAAAAAAGTAAGTAAACCACAACACACCAAAAAAAAAAAAAAAGAAAGAAAGAAGAAGGTAAGTCTATTTGGCTAAACAGAAAATACAAAAAGTACAGTGGAGGGTGGAAAAATGACAAGTGTTATAGAGGATAAAAAGAAGGGGAAAGGTAAACAGTGATGTGATGCACTAGGAGCTTAAGGTTAAATGAAATAAGTTAAATGCAGTGTAGTATTAACATACATCAGTAATAGCCTGTGCTTGTAGAACATTAACTGAGGAGCTGTGGGTGGTCTACTTGAATTTAGTATTCTCAGCTGGGTTCCAATAAACTGTAATAGCAGCCTCTGCTTTCATATGAGGGTAAACTAATCAGCAAAATGTAAATATGTGATTGCTGATGTGTATTATGTAATATCTGTTCATACATATTCTTGAATGTAAGTTTGAAATGTTTGTAATATGCTGGAGCTTTTTTCTACCTGGGTCTCTGCTGAAAAGAGATTTTTGACTCAACCGAGTTGGACAAACCTAGTAAATGAATAATAAAATACAATCTGGACAAAATCACTCATCTTGTGCCTACCTACATACTTTTTTTGTTGGAATAAAGCTTTTCATTGATCAAGAAGAAACAAGCCAGAGGAAATCATTTTAACAAAAAAATACTGAATTACTTTAAATTCTACAAACTACTTTCAGCTGAGTGATTTTCCTGGTACTCATGTATTGCCTCTAAATTAAGTTTCCATTTGAGCTGTTTGTTTGTCCACAAGAATACTTGTGGTTGGGATTCTTACTGTCACTCACTGAATGGGTAGTGTATTACGTTGCACTTATGCATATATCTATACTAATTTAACAGTAGCACAACTGCAAAGAAAAGGGATTAGTACAAACACTGGGAATAATTGCCAGCACTGTAAAAGGAACAGCACCAGCGGTGATTTTCTGTGAGAAACTACCATTGATGACATACATCCTATCCAGGTGTAACTGATGAGTTGCATTCATATCTGCTTAACACTCTGCCACATGTAAGAAAGTCTGTGTGTCCTATAAACAGTCATAATACAACATTCAGAGTCCATGCATGCATATATTACTGTATATTAGACATGGCAGCCAACTGAACTCTTTCATGAGGTCACAGTGATGGGTCCAGGGGTCTATTGCCAAGACAAACCATGTTATTTTATTTTCAGCTAATTGTAGTTTTCTAGTATTATAGATAGAGTACAATGATAGTACTAGCAGACCGTACTTTAATTTGGAGAAAAGGACATTTTTAATAAAAGTGCTGCAGACTGTTGATGAGAGACATGAAATCTCATTGTACAGTTTTAATGGGGCAAATCTTTGGTGTACTGATGTTTTCTGTGTGCTTTGTAAAGGAAAGAGTATGGTCTAGAGTATGTCCAAGATATCTATTCTGCATGACATGAGGAAGAGTGATGTCTTTGCTGACTTTTCTAGTGCGTAGGGAGAGATGGTGTAGTTTTTCATCTGAGGCAAATACCATTATGTTAGACTTTTTGAGCTTTACTAATAGTTTGTTATTAAAGATTAAATTAAACAGTGCAGGTGAAGATGACTTGTAATCTGTGTTCATAGTCTGATATGGTTGTGTCAGATTCAATGAGCAGTAGGTTGTGCAGTAGCAGCATACATAATTACTCTGTGGTTATTTAAGTCAAGTGTTATGCCATTTTTAGGTCTATAAACAGTACCAGTAAGCCAGCTTTGGTCCATATTATTATAGATTGTATTGGTCAGAATACAAATTACTGTGGAAGTTCACAGTGGGAGTAGGTATACATTAGGGTTTAGTTCTGATCCCACTGCTGTTCATACTGGTGATGGACTACATTAGCAAACTGGTCAGAGGGCACAGATCAACAAAGATGCTGTATGCAGATGATGTGGCATTACAGACAGACTCTGAGCAAGAACTTCAGCAAAGGATAGGGTAATGAAGTGCAGAACTGAAGGCACATGGGATGAAACAGTACAGGTAAGGCAGTGGTAATGGCAGCAAATTAGGGAAATCAGAAGAAACTGAGAAATGAAACAGAAGGGAAGATAGTGGAACAAGTTAGCAACTTCAAGTATCTGGGAGGGATGTTTAAGAAGAAGGGAAGTCTGAATGAAGAGTCCAAAGCTAGAATCAGAGGGGCTGCAGCCAACTGGCAGAGAGTGTCAGTTGTATTCTATGACAGAAGAATGCCAAAGAAGCTGAAACGTAAGGTATACAAAACAGTCATATGATCAGTACTATAGCATGGCACAGAAACCTGGGCAGTAAAGAAAGAGCAGATGAGGAAGTTAGAGGTGATGGAAATGAAATGCCTGAGTTGGGTGGTAGGATGCACACTGTGGGACAGGTGAAGAAATAAGGACATTAGAGCAGAAGTCAAATTAACTCCAATTGCAGAAAAGATCAAAGAGAACAGATTATGGTGGTTTGGCCACATGTGCAGAAAAGCAGAAGAGAATCTAGTGAACATTTGGGGCAGACAGGGAGAAGGTAAGAGGAAACAAGTGCATCCAGCAAAGAGGTGGATGGATTGTGTGAGAGGAGATCTGTGACAATCAGGCATGAGTGTTGAAGAAAGCAGGAGTGTGGCATTGATTTGAGAGACATGACAAAAGTTAACATGACACCCCCAATCCCATGTAGAGAATGGGTAAAAGGAGGGTTGCTGCTGCTGCTGATGATGATGATGATGAAGATGACTCTACCTGGGTCAAAGCAGTGCTGTGTTCTGTGAGAATGTCATAATCTGTAATGGACTAAGTACTGGAATATATATAGGGTTTTTGAAGACTTTGGTGATAGGACCATGTTTAGCTGTTGGACAGTAGTCTTGTCTAGCTTAAAGATGTGCTGTTTAGGGAGTGAGACAGCAAAAGACAATGTAAAAAGATCAGGGGTTGTTTTAGTACTTGGGAAGAAACCAGTCATATGGGCAAGAAGTGATGCAAGAACACATTTTCCTAGTGTAAGCAAGAGTGAGTGTATTTTGTAAAAATACGCAATGGCATTAGAGGGAATTCTGTTGAGCTCTTCTTATATACATATTCGCGATCATTACATATCACCTGTACAGTGACTGAATGGAATCCATACCTGAAATATAAGATTCTGTGTGACTATAAACTGAATGTTTCCTACTCATCAGAACTTCAACTCCTCTAATCTTTTTACATATATATGGCATCTTATCTACTGTATGACTGAAGTTGTGCAAACCTTGTTTCACATTTACTGGGTGCTTTCTCCCTTGCCCTTATGTTCTGTGACCACAGAATTAGTACAGATAAGTAAAGGATGTGTTGGGGAGAAAACAACTCTACATGAGTGTGCAGGGGTATTTGCCTCCTTGCAAAAAAGAATCGATAAAATTATTTCACTCACTGTTTTGATGTGTGCAACTTTCAGTGAGTTTGACTCATCAAGTGCACTGCAGACTGTTTAGATTCTGATGATTCATAGTGTACCCTGTTGTTAAATATGTATGCAGTGTGTGACACCAATGATCATGGTGGGTGTACCTGTGGAGAAGAAAAATACTGGTGTTATAGTTATATCTTGGACAGGGATCAGCGTATGTGAACTAAAACCTCTGCATGAGGAACCATGAGTTGTAGGAACTGCATGAGTGTTCCACTTTTGGATGCCTGTTATAGATCCATAACATCTTCCACAAGCTAGTGGAAGGACTCCACTGTCATCATGACTTTAGCTTGCAGCCATATTGTATATTAATGTGTGCAGTCTGCCACTTATCTTCTGACATATGATATACTGTCAGCCAAATGTGTGATTGTCCATCATGTATCTGTTATGGTACTCCTAGGCAGTCAGTACACTATTTTCTAGATAGAAGAGGTTGCTATGCCTTGTGTTATAGAGCCAGTGCCCTATGTTGTCTGGCTAATACCTTTTGTTTGATATAAGGGAGCTTTCTGTGAGGGTAGCAGCACTGCTGTTTTTTTTTCCAGGTTTTATATGGCTTTGGTGTGGCTTCAGATATCTCTGAATCATGCATCATCTCTCATGTATATGACAGAAGATTACAATGCTAATTTGCATGGTAGTGTTATGGCTATTTTTACTCCTCTGGTCTTATGTTTTTGAAACACGCAGATGTCTTTGCCCAAGCTTTTTCTTTGAAATATCATTCCAGTTTATTGCCATGTATGCACATTCTGAGAATGGCAGAGCAATTCAGAAATGTAAAAAAAAAAAAACACATTTAAACATGTTGCATCTGATTTAGCTTTTAATTTGGCTATTTGCTCACATTCAGCCATCAGAATACTTTCAAATATGTTAGGGGTTGCCACAGCCATTATAAACCTGTATCTGCAAGAGGCTGTACTAGAAGGTGCTGCTGGTGATGTTGCCAGACATCACCCCAGAATTCGTTGGGTTTTCAGATCATGTAATCTACCATGGTCTTCCTGAAATTGAAATAATGGACTGCTACAGGGTAGACAGGGACACATGTCTCCCCCATCTGCAATCCCATAGGAATCATGGAGAACCCATCCCAGTGGAATTAAGGTATGTGTATCTTCACATATTTTAGCTACAGGGACCTTTTGTCAATCTACATGGCACACAAGGGGGGTTTCACAGACTTTTGCCTCAAGAATACTCCACCAGTTCCTCCATGCAATACTGCAACATGTGGGTGAGGATATGGAGTTTGACAAAATATATTTATATGCCATAATCCATTTTCCTGAGATACTGGGGGCCATAAAACTGCATCCACCTTGAAATAAAGGCCCCCACCTAGTGAACTGGGAAGGAGGCACATGAACTGCAAAGGTTCTCACTTTATCAGCTGCCAGTGGTCTGTAATGTACAAGGTATCATCGCCAGTGTGCGTACAATGTGTGTGCAGGCCACTCAGGCAATTTCTATTACGCACACATATGGAACACCTAAAACCTACCAAGAGTTCTCAAGGTGGGGGGGTCTTTCTACAGGCACATCTGGTGGGGGGTGGGGGGGTGGCAGATATGCCCTAAAACATTGGCTCATGAATCTAATGAAAAATCCACACAGCCCTGCTGAGCAAAGTTACAACTACACCCACAGACAGACTAAAAGCATCTTAGAGTGCGTCTTTGGGCTGTTTTAGTCTCATTTCCTCTGTCTAGATATATCTGGAGGTGCCCTGCAATATGTCCCTTCCAACCTGTGTCAAAATGCTAACACAATGTGCCATCTTATGTAATATTATACTTAGGAAATAGTTACAGCAGGATGGCCCAGTGCAGGGAACACAGTTCCTTACACCAAAGCCAGTGGTAACTGACACAGATAGGGAGTCAGAGGAGAATCCAGCATCAGGGGATGACAAATCCAAATGGAGGATGGTACAATATACTATGGCACTGGCTGAGAGGCAGTGAATTGCACATGCAATCACCATTTCAGTAACATAAGAGCTCATCAAATACAGATAGTAATACTGATGAATAGAATCAATCAGGCTATGATTACCCATGAATTGCCTGCCTACTATAAAGCTCAGACGAAGGCAGACGAAAGCTAGACCACTATCATCAGTGTACCACTGGTGCATAAACAAGCTTTCTTTAACAGGTTAAGCAGACAGAGAAAATAATGATGCATATACAAGAGTATCACAACACATCAACTGGTATACCCAGCAAATATAGACACTATCAATTATGCATGCAAGGAAAACAGACACTGTTTAACCATAATTTAGTGTCCATTCTGTGCATCAGACAACATCAGTCCAAGTCAGACATCTTTCCAGAGGGTAGTGTCATCTGTACAGGAGATTGATCAAGCTATCTTATACAATAAAGACACAATAAAAATGATGAGAAATACACAAGAAAATCAGATCTTGCATATCTTTGCATTGCCTAGTCACTGTGTGCATCAGACAAAAGCAGCCCAAGTCAGACACTCTTTCAGAAGGCAGGGCACTTTCAGCTTCATCTGCACAGGTGGGTGAGTAAACTATCCTGCAAAATTACTACTACTATTACAGAAAATAAGCAGACTAATTGCACATTAAAAATAATTGGGTATACACAGGAAAACCAGACCAACCCTAACTTTGCACTAGCTGACCACTCTGTGCATCAGACATAAACATTCCTAAGTCACAGGTTGTGAAAAGGGCAGGGCACAGTCATCATCTTCACATTGTGGTGAGTGGTTACAGGAAGGCATGTCTATCACAGGGTAACTGTATGAGTGTGAGAGCTGATGTAATAGCAGGTATGAACACTTAAGGCCAGTGTGTCCAGATATGAGGTTTGTATCCAAGGTGAAGGAGTCCCTGGTAAAGCATGCACGCACATGTGTGTGTTTGCAAAATCTCCCTCTGCCAGGAGCTGCACTATAGTTCCCTGATCCTGACTAGCAGTCTGAGTGCTATCTGAATGTGAAAGGTGTCTGCTGAATGCGCTGTCATTACAATCATATCCAAGACTATGGCCAAGTAGATGACCTCACCTGGGTATATATGTTGTGGGTACACTCCCTGCATTTGACATACCCCCTCCAGCCCCCAACTGTTCCTGTTCATCCCTGCCATCATTGTCAAAGGGTAAGGATCACTGAACATCAGCTGGAGGTAGTGCATAAGGCTGATGACAGACAATGTTTTACTTGTGACTACACAAAAAATACCCATAATTCTTGTGTGTGTGCGTGTGTGTGTGTGTGTGTGTGTGTGTGTGTGTGTGTGTGTGTGTGTGTGTGTGTGTGTGTGTGTGTGTGTGTGTGTGTGTGTGTGTGTATGTATATATATATATATATATATATATATATTATATATATATTTATATGGTTCCCCTTTAAAATCGCGAAATACTGAAATATCTAATTTCAGTATTTCGTGACAATAAAGGTGGATTTTTAATATTTCAAAAGTGCATAATTGCAAATTTAAATATTTCGAATTCACGGTTATGGCTTTACGTTATGTAACGTGTGCTGTTTGGTTTGAATGCTGTTCAGCGTAGTGTTTGGATTTATGTGGAATGAAAGGTGAGTGTTTTGTAAAGGTTTTGGGTGGGAGTTTGAGTGTATGCAAGATTGTTTGCAAGTTGTATGTGTGGATTAGGGTAGGAAGGTGAACTTATGAGTGTGTAATTATCGGATGTGTTGGTGTTTGTGTGTGTGTGTGTGTGTGTGTGTGTGTGTGTGTGTGTGTGTGTGTGTGTGTGTGTGTGTGTGTGTGTGTGTGTGTGTGTGTGTGTGTGTGTGTGTGTGTGTGTCTGTGTGAATGTGTGTGTGTGTGTGAGTGACTGTGGAATGTCTGGGTGTGAGTGCACTGTCTTTTACTGTTTGTGTGATCTCAGAGTTAGTATATATAAGTAGGGGGGTCTGGGAGGTGCAGCCCCCCTGCTTATGTGTAGTGTAGGTATGTGGATGTGTGGTGTTTTGCTTTTGTGTGTTTATTTGTTTTGTAGTGTGGGTGTTGTGATTTATGTGAGGTGTCGTGTATGCTGTGTGTTTGGGATTTGTAGTTTCGGGGTTGTGAAGGTTTCGTATTTGCAGGTTTCGACTTTATAGTCGCGAAATACTGAAATTCGAGATTTCAGTATTTCGGGATTATGAAGTGGAACCATATATATATATATATATATATATATATATATATATATATATATATATATATATATACACCTAGACCCTAGACACAAGGTGAGAGAGATAGTATAAGCATACATGTGACTTTCAATTGTAAGGTGGATGTAAAATTACTGGAATGGCATACCTGGAGCATCACTACTGAAAATCCACTAGGGCTACCCCACCTCTGCCCCTTCATCCAGCACAACACTGTGAAATTCTAGTGAGCTGCTTGGATCTGTGATAGTTGATAAAAACTCATCCATCTAATTTTTTGTTGATTTGGTAGACTGAACCCCCCACCACCACCACCACCAGTAGCCCTCTGCTCCTGTGCCCTGGCCAGTGCTCTGAGTTTGGCCTTGTACATCATGTCAATGGCCCTAATTGAGGCCATTGAATGTATACCACCCTGGCCACCAACAGTATTGACATCCTCAGCTACCTGCCACCAGACATGATCACAGAAGTTCTTGTCGGAGGCTGTCCACTGTGCAGATTGAGGGTCTATATTATAATCTTATTCTCATCCTCTAAGAAATTCTGTTCCTTTAGTAGATTTAAGAGACGCATACTTGTTGTGATGGAATCAGAGCAGATGTTAACACACAGGTATTACACACGCTTTACAGTTGTGGAACAAAATATATCAATATGCAGGAAGTGAACAGCATACTCAGGTTTAACAAAACACATGTGCACCTTAAAAAAATACACCCTAAAATACACAAACAATAGTTTAAACAACAATGCAAGGTCTCCATTATAGCATTCAATGCAGCTGTAGCTTTTGGGAATACAACCAGCACTGTAATGTCTTGATGACTCCCCCCACCCCCACCTCAACAACAACAGAAAACAAATAAGAATAATAGATGCATGAATGTTTACCTAACAAGCAGAAAAACATCACAAGCCTAGTGACAATTTTGGGACTATAACAAACAATATTACACCCTCAATACTTTTGCACACATGTCCACTTACCCACTAGTGGCACATGGCAACAGGTATACCTCTCCAGAAGATAAAAGTACCAATATTTTGTCTGTTACACTGATACAAAAGTCTGTGCACATAAATGAGTGTGTGTTGCCCTGAGACTATCAATTACATTTCAGATGACTTGTACAGATTTTAGTTAGACACTACTGGTAGAGAGAAAAATGCAAATAAATATCAACATAGTGAAAATGAGCATTTATGTGGAAGAAGACATACCTTGCAGCATTTTATGAGAGTATCCTCTTTTGTCTTGGAGTGAAAATGTGGAAATAAGTAGGTTCACCAGCACTTTGGAAAGCAAGCAACTATCCATAATGAGGTGGAAGACATTTACCCCACATTGCACTTATATAATGTAGATAAACCCCTCTGGGCATGTTGAATATGCTAATTACCTCTCAACTAATTACACTTTCTGAACCACTCAATTTGTGCAATAAGCAATTGAGATAAACGTCCTGATTTGTACATGAAATGAACATGCCTGAACAGCGCAAGATTTGGCATTAAGAGTTTGGCAAGCTGAGGCCATGAAAGTGCACCTCATTAACAGTACTGGTCAGTCAAGGATGTGTTAATGATCTGTGCTCATCAACATCACACTTTGTAAGGGTGTATTAAACACGTAACTCTGACAAATAAGTTTAAATTATACTCACAGGGGAAATATGAGTGAACCTTTATCCACATATCAGCCAGGTCATCTCAACCTTATGTCAGGTAGCTGTGCACATATCTCAGACCTGGGGTGAAGATACCTAACAATGGATGATATCTCCAACAATGTGAATGTGGCTTAAACAAAGCATATATACGCATTTAAAGCAATGGAATATATTTATAGCAAGCTTTAAGACATTCCATGAAAAATTAATAATTCCCAACAGTAAGTCTGTCCTACAGAAAACTATGTCCATCCTCACCGTCCTTATCATCATTACATGTCCTGTACCCTGAATATCATAATTGTGCTTTGTAACTGAATATAATAAAAGTCTGACAGCATAGGTATACTGCAACTTAACTGTATATTGCAGAGGTACAACAAGATGAATTCTCTCTCTTATTCCCCCACCTACAATATCCTCCACCAGCTCCACCCCTTCTCATCCCACTTTCACACTATATCCCCCTGCCTAATTCAACCGAGCCCATTTCACTATTTCAAACTCAAACTGCTACACTACTCTATTAAACTCCATACTCCCAAAGGAAAATGTTCTTTCCACAAACTACTATAAGTAATCCAAAGATCCTGTTATCTTCTTCCTCTATCCTGCTTTTCCTAGCAGGAGACATACACCTCTACCCTGGTCCTCAGACTACTACTATCCTTTCTTCCCCTACCTCACCCAATACCTCCAACCACAAATTCCTTAAGCTAGTTATAATCAATACCCAGAGTTTAAAAAATAAAATAACTCTCTTCCATGCCTGACTTAACCATACTCTTCCAGACATAGTATCTCTCTCTGAGACTTGGCTGAAGCCCCACATCACTAACTCTGAGATCCTTCCCCCTGGCTTTCAAGCACTCAGATGTGACTGCCAAACCAAAAAAGGAGGAGGAGTAGCATTAGTTTATAACAGACTGCTTAACCTCAGTCCTTACCAAAACCCCATTCCTCAATTTTGCAATGCTGAAATAGTCATAGGGATACTCAAATTGAATAACTACAAAAGTATTTGCATTATGAGCATCTACATTCCCCCTGGAAATAATATCCCTACTCTTGAAAACATTCTACTATGGTCCTCAACTAATATTAAACTAGAGACATACATATTAGGAGATGTGAATATAGACTGGAACAAAATTAATAACAATAATCCCTCTTTATCTATTAATCTACTCAACTTCACTCAACTAATAGATGGCATTACCAGACCTAATAAAATCAACCCCCCAGGGTCCACCCTGGACTGGATCTTAGCCTCCCACCCAAATAAGATACCTCACTCTGCTATCCTACCAGACACCTTGAGTGACCATCTCCCAGCTTCCATTCTCCGAGCTACCCACTCCTCCCCTCATCAACACCAATTTACCTATACTCGTAATCTCAAAAACTTCAACCCTTCTATATTCTCAGAAACACTTAAACAAACCAACTGGGACAATCTTAAATCTCTTCCCCTAGATGAAGCCGTACATTCCTTTAATACTACCTTCCTAGACATTCTAAATGCCCAAGCACCTCCTAGACCTAAACGTATAAAACCTTACTCTGCCCCATGGCTAACTAAAGATACTAAATCTCGTATGCAACAAAGAGACAAGACTTGGAAATTTTACAATCTGAAAAAAACTTCCTGACACCCTCCTCAAATACAAGCAACTCCGTAACCTAACCAAGAAGCTTATCACAAAAGACAAAAAATCCTACTACATTAAACTACACTCTACCCATTCAAAAAACCCTAAACAATTCTGGAACTCCATAAACTCTCTCCTGCACCCAGGTACTAAAAACAATCCCTGTCCAGATAATAATTTAACAGACATAGAAAGTGCCACCCAATTCAACTCCTTCTTTACCAACTCCATAGCTGAACTCACTAAGACCTTCCCCAATAATATCTCCTCCCCTCCACTCAACCCTACATTTCCTTCCTCCACTCAATCTCCCTCTCCCACCCCTCCCCCTATTTCCCATCTAAAACCCATCTCTATCTCTCACATCAAAAAGCTTCTCACTAAACTCAAGCCTTGCTCCAATGCCCCTGACAATATCCCCTCACACTTTCTAAAGCTTCTCACTAAACTCAAGCCTTGCTCCAATGCCCCTGACAATATCCCCTCACACTTTCTAAAGCTTCTCACTAAATTCGAGTCTTGCTCCAATGCCCTGACAATATCCCCTCACACTTTCTAAAGCTTCTCACTAAACTCAAGCCTTGCTCCAATGCCCCTGACAATATCCCCTCACACTTTCTAAAGCTTCTCACTAAACTCAAGCCTTGCTCCAATGCCCCTGACAATATCCCTCACACTTTCTAAAGCTTCTCACTAAACTCAAGCCTTGCTCCAATGCCCCTGACAATATCCCCTCACACTTTCTAAAGCTTCTCACTAAACTCAAGCCTTGCTCCAATGCCCCTGACAATATCCCCTCACACTTTCTAAAGCTTCTCACTAAACTCAAGCCTTGCTCCAATGCCCCTGACAATATCCCTCACACTTTCTAAAGCTTCTCACTAAACTCAAGCCTTGCTCCAATGCCCCTGACAATATCCCTCACACTTTCTAAAGCTTCTCACTAAACTCAAGCCTTGCTCCAATGCCCCTGACAATATCCCTCACACTTTCTAAAGCTTCTCACTAAACTCAAGCCTTGCTCCAATGCCCTGACAATATCCCCTCACACTTTCTAAAGCTTCTCACTAAACTCAAGCCTTGCTCCAATGCCCCTGACAATATCCCCTCACACTTTCTAAAGCTTCTCACTAAACTCAAGCCTTGCTCCAATGCCCCTGACAATATCCCCTCACACTTTCTAAAGCTTGCTGCTGATGACATTGCCATCCCCATTAGCATTCTCATTAACCGATCCATTCATGAATCTTACGTCCCCAAATTGTGGCGTGCTGCCTATATCCTACCTCTTCACAAAGGAGGCAAAAACAATAACATCTCTAATTTCCGTCCAGTAGCCATTCTCTCCCCAATATCAAAAATTCTAGAAAAATGCATCCACCACCAACTTATGCCCTTCCTCATCAGTAACCACCTCCTTACCCCTACTCAACATGGCTTCTGCCCCAGCCATAGTACAATAACCACTCTCCTCTCATTTCTAGACATAGTAAACCATGCTCGGGACTCAGGAGAAATTGTATCCACTGTCCTTCTAGATCTTTCAAAGGCTTTCGACACTGTCTCTCACTTACACCTTCTAACTCATCTGTCTAACCTCAATCTCAATCAGCATTCACTTACATGGTTTAAGAGTTATCTTTCTGACAGATCCCAGGCTGTAAAATGGAAAACTAGTATCTCAACCTTCCTTCCTACCCCAACCGGGGCTCCCCAGGGTTCGATACTTGGTCCAATGCTTTTCAATATATTCATTAATGATTTCCATGCAGCCATTCCTAACACTAAAATAGTACAGTATGCAGATGACTCTACTTTAATCTGCTCTGCTCCTAATCATCCTGCTCTCCAAGCAGTTACCCAATCTGCCTTTACAGCCACTGAGAACTGGATGTCTCAAAACCACCTCTCCCTTAATGCTAACACATCCAAAATCCTACTTTTCTCTCCCTCTAAAAACATGCACCTTAACAAACAATCTTTCAATATTACCAGTAATACCAACTCCCTAATTGAAGTTGTCCCCTTCGCTAAACTACTCGGTGTTACTATCGACGAACACCAAAAATTCGATATTCATGTCCAATTAAATATAAAAAAAAAACATCAAAAACTTGGGTTACTATACAGAAGCTCTCAATTCCTTTCTCCCTCTACCAGGCAAACTCTTGCCACTACCTACTTACTACCATCACTTTTATATGGTGCCCCTCTTCTAACCAACCTTGCATCCTCCATCTCCTCAAAACTAGAAATCTGCTACAACAAAATCCCCAAATTCACTACTAAATCTAAACACTACTCCCACCATTGCTCTTCCTTGCACATGCTAAAAATGGCTAGAGCTTCCCAACTACCTCAATTACCTCCAACTTACTACACCCACAAAATAATCTTTAAACCTACTGCATGCCCTGCTCTAGCATACATCCTTCCTTCTTATACTCCCCACAGACCCCTAAGATCTGCACAACAAAATCAACCTGCTATTCACAAACCAAAACATCCTGCTGGCCAGTGTCTGCTATCCTATTCCCTAGCAAAAAAATGGAACTCTGTTCCCCCCTCACTAAGAATCGCCAATAACCTTGAACTCTTTAAATCCCAGCTCCATTCTCATCTCTCCCAGAATTGGAAATGTAATTGCTCTCTGCCCCCCTAATTCCTATTAAACTCATTTTCGACGTGTTCTTCATTAAATACTTCTTCACATTGCTATATCACCAAACAGCTTCCCCTTGATACTTCTTACATAACTTATGCACCTTTAATGTATATAGTGTAAATCCTACACATACCCTTCTTTCTGTACTTCTCTCCCCCTACATACTTCTTCCATCAAAACCTACATAACACTGTCTAACTAATGTCTCTAACATTCTACAAATTGTGTCTAACACACTTCTACTATCTCTACCCTCCATCCCCTTGTATTACCCCTATTGCTTTTCTTCTCACATATGTTCTTCTTTCTAATATACATTTGCCTCTTGTTTCACTACTCAGCTGCCTCTCTCTCCTTCCTCCACTCTAGGTATTTATTCCTACTACTCTTCTTACTTCACACCACCCATCTTTGTTACCAAGCTTGTTCTGTATAAACTATCCTCAAGTCTCCTATATCCACTTATTACACTACTTCTTTTTGCTACATCTCACTTTATTCATCTTACATTTTTGTTTAAAACATTATATAATACCTGGATTATTCATAACTGCATTTTATTGTACTTTTGATCATATTTTTACTGTATTTTATTTTAGTTTATTGTATCTTTGTATTTTGGAGCTTTTCTCCCCGGGCCTCCACTGAAAATGGGCTCTATGAGCCCAGTGCACCACCCCGGTTATCAAACTGGAAATAAATAAATAAATAAATGAACTTGTACTTGACTTTCTGCATTTTATTTAAAAGTTCATGTGATGCAATATGTTCATGATGTTAAGGCTCCACTGCAAAGCCATAGGTGCAGTGTTCAAATCCTGTGAATGTGCTCTTTACCTTAAATCAGGGGTCTGCAACCTTCACTATCAAAGGAGCCATTTTTTGGCTCCTCTCCCACTAAATAAAATTCATCTGGAGCCACAAAACCTATTTGAACCCTAAAATGAAAATAACATATACACAGCACACAGAGTTTTATATATAGTTATTATACTTCATATAAAAGAGCTACAGTTTGTTGCATTTACGAAATTATAGAACTACTAAAGGGAAACTATTGACATTTTATATTGCTGTTTCTACATGTTATAACAAAGGAAAACACCAAAATCTTATGAAGAGAAGAGTAAAAACAACTGGCATGTGTAGGCTTACTTTGAAATAAAACAAAGAACTATGCAGGCCTGTTGGAGTCCTTCCCTTACTTGGGGAAAGTCAATAAAATAAAAAGTAGCCTACTTTGAAATAAATAACACATTGAGCTGCAGCCTAATAGCTTTAAAAAGATTAAACATAAAAATAGGCTAATTTGTATTTAATGATGACTTAAGGCCATTTCAGTGTGATGTCAGCCTCTTCTGTTTTTCTTCAGCCATGTACAGTAATAAACGGTCAAGCTTGAACATAAAACACAATTACATCAGCTCAGGGTCCAAAATAAATATTTTTTTGCAAAATAATAACCTATTAAATGATAGTGTTCTCATCTGTTTATTGTGATTTATGTTTCTGAACATCGCTGCAGAGCTTCTCTTTATCAAGGCTGTAAGACGTGATGACTTTGATCTTCACAGAGGGCTGAATGCTGTCATGCATGAGATGTGAGCTATATTTTCATTTTATGTAGTCCATGCTTGAGAAAACCTGCTCACATAAGTATGTGGATCCAAAGATGGACAGTACTCTACATGCATACTTCTTCACATTCATATAAGTGTCGGGAATGGCATTCCATGTTTCAAACACAAATTTGTCAGGTTTGGGGAGGTTTTCAATATCACATCATTTGTGCTTCTGAGTGAGAATGGCCTTCTGATGGGCAACATCTTTGAGATCAACTGTCAACCTTTTGAACTTAGACACCTATAAGTCTTTATCAGCTGTGACAGCCAGTTCAGTTTCAAGATCGGGTTGACTTACACCTGTAAATCCGGACATGTTCAGTAGGGATGGGTTAGTATTCGGGGTGTGACAAGTAGGATAATGTGTCATTTTTCTTTCTGAACTCACAGAATCTTTCCCCAAATGCATTTTGCATTACAACGATTGCATGCTGTAAATACAATTTATGTGATTGTGTGCTTCTTTGAACTCTCTCAGGTAGGGGAAGTGAGAGAAGTGTCCTTCTCTGTACATCTCTGGCAAATACCATCATCTTGCATTCAAACACCTAAACATCCTCCAACATCTGCAGGACCATGCTTCATACATTAATAGGTTCATAGGTTGGTACTAGGCTATCGGCCCTAGGGCCTATACAAGCCTAGCCATAACAATTCCCTGGCTATTTCTTCCCACACTATTTACTTCCCTGGACCCCTGTCTAGCAGGGCAACTGGCGTGATCCCCGGGGTGAATTTCCTTTCTCCCATCCAATCATCATGGATCCTTTTGAAGAGGGCCAAAGAGGCGTTCTGCTTGACATGTATGGGCAGTCTATTCCAGAGTATGGGGAGTCTCTGGATCAGGAACCTGTCCCTCCAGCATGTTTTGTTTATTGTGATGACAAGATTTAGATCTCTGGAGCATGTGGCTCTGAGGGATTGGGATTTGTTTAAGTGTAGCATGTCCAACAGCTCTGGGTTTGACATGGCCTTGTATGTTAAGCAGAGACCGCCTCAGAGTAGACGATATGCGACAGAGTATAGATGGAGTTTTTTAAGATGGTCAGCATAGGGCATCTGCTTTAAGCCTGTGATTCTTTTAGTGAGATATTTCTGCGGCCTTTCCAGTTGTTGCAGATGTCTTGAGAGGTACATACCAAATGGGGCATTGTATTCTATAATGGGTCTAATGAGGGATGAGTATAGTGAGACAATGACCTCCTTTTTTCTGGATGAAAAGTCCTTAGTGATGAGGTGTGTCACGAAAAAGGATTTCCTGACTGTTGTGGCGATGTGGTTATTGAAGGTGAGACCACTGTCCACCTGTGTCCCTAAGTCTCTTATTACACTTTCAGTGTTTAGTGTACTGCCATCTATGTGATAATTCATGGGTACATGTTTTTTCCCAAAGGGGATAACTATACATTTCTTGGCATTGAGCTTGAGCCCATGGCTCTGACACCAAACATCTGTTTCTGTAAGGCCCTTTTGTAGAGTATCCACATCATTTGGGGATTCAATAATGGCTACCAGTTTGCAGTCATCTGCGAACTTTGTTAGCCAGAGTCCCTTAGTGTTGGCCTGTACTTCAGAGAAGTAGATGCCAAACAAGAGAGGTCCCAGGACTGAACCCTGAGGTACTCCACTTGTCACTTGTTTGGAGCTCGATTTGGAGTCAGCTACTTTTACAGTGTGGGTTCTGTCAATAAGCCAGTTGGCAACCCATCGACTGATGTAGGGATTAATGCCCAGCTTAGTAAGTTTATTTATGATTCCAGAGTGGGGGATGGTGTCAAAGGCCTTTGCAACATCCAGATAGGCTGTGTGGACTGCCTTACCCTTGTCCATGGCTCTGGAGACTGATTCAAAGAAGTCAATAAGGTTCAGGAGACAAGATCGGCCCTTCACAAACTCAAACTGGCTAGAGTCCAGTGTTTTAAGGTTGTCAATGTCTTTGTTTATAAGTTCCATGATAATATGTTCCATGGCCTTGCAGATCAGGCTTGTAAGACTGATGGGCCTGTACTTCCCGGGATCCAAGGTGGATCCCTCTTGTGGAGTGGGATAACTGTAGCTGTGCGCCACTCAGTGGGCATGAAGCTTGAGATGAGGGTATGATTAAACATGACACTTAGGTGAGGTGCCAGTTCATTTTGTAGTTCATGTAGTACACAGCCCGGGATGTCATCTGGTCCCATGGATGCTGTATTCTTAGCTTTGGAGAGTGTGTTTTTTACCTGTGTGGCCGTTATTACTGGAATTTGGCAATCTTCCAGTATTGAGATGGGCCATTTAGGGGGTGAGAGGGGGGTGAAGCTGGCACTGAATTGATCTGCCAGGATATTGGCAATATCCTTGGGATCAATATATTTAATGCCATTCTGTTGTAGCTCAGAGCAGATCTGAGCATTGCCATTTAGATTCTTGACATAGTTATAGAATGCCTTGTGGTTGTCTTTGGAATCTTTGGCAATTTTATTTTTGTAACTAGCTTTGAGGGATTTTATGAGGGATCTCAGCTTCTTACTGAGGCTGGTAACTGAGTTTTTTGCATCCTGGGATTTTCCTCTTTTCTGCAACAGTTTTTTTCCTTTTGTTGTAAAGTTTGTTTATGGCAGGGGACCACCAGATTGGCTTCCTTTTTTTGCAGGAGAGCATCTTGGTTCTATTTGGGATGGTATGATTCATTCATGAGTGGATGTGCTCGTAGAGTGCCTTAGTGTAGGACTCAGCAGTCGAACTTTCAGTTCCCGACTGCATGGGTGTCATGAAGTTTGTAACTTCTGACTTGAATAGCATAAAGTTAGCCTTGGAGAAGTTTTTTATGGAGGTTTCCTTACTGGGTGGTGGGGGTGGGATGTGGATGTTAAGGATGATTAGCTTATGGTCTGACCTTACCAATGAGGGGGTGACCATAGGTGTGGAGCATCAATTTCCCATGTTGGTAATGACCAGGTGTAGGATATTGGAGCTGGGACTATGGATTAGTTGATCCAGGAGATTGGAATTTATGAATTCCAAGAACCGTTTGGCAAAGGTGTTGGTGCATGAGCAGTTTTCCCAGTTAATGGCAGGGTAGTTGAAATTACCCAGTATTAGGGTGTTTGGTTGTATATTAATATTTCCAGTATGTTTAGAAAGGTGTAGTGGGAATCTTGGGGCATGGTGGGGGATCTGTAGCAAGCTACAATTTGGATTGCATTCTTACCTAGTGTTAGTTGCATCTGGAGAATTTCAGACACATTGTGTCAGGCATCTAACCTGGTGTTGTGAATATCCTTGGTGAATATGGACACTCCTTCACTTTCAGTGTTTCGATCCTGGTTTGGTGGCCGAAAAGTGTGGTAAGAGTTGTAGCCTGGTATTGCAAGGGTGCTCTCTGGAGCCTTGAACCAGGTCTTAGTTACTGCACAGATATCGATGTTCTCCATTTTTAGGAGTGCCTCGAGAGAGTGCATTTTGAGGTTTAGACTTCTAGCATTGAGTAGCATTACCTTCAGTTGTTGCATGCTTGTACCTGTTACAGTGGTGGTTTTGTCCTTTGAACTTTGCCTAAAAAAGGCATTATAGGGGTGGCAAGAGCCTTAGCCAGTAACCTTAATCCCAGGGGCGACAGGTGCAGACCATCTCTGGCAAAGCATCGTGGTCTGTCGATCATGTCGTCCCAGGCAGACAGATACTGAATCCCCTTTGAATGACACCAGAAGCTTAGCCAATTGTTGAAGTCAATCATTTTGTCCTTATATTGTGGTATCATTCTGGGCGATGGCAGGATGCTACTCAGGGCTAGGGTCATACCTGCCTGGGCCACATGATCTGAGAGCTCTTCCATGTCTCTTTTTGTGTATTCCAGGGAGGTACATCTCAAGTCATTCACTCCAACATGGACAATGACAGAATCATATTTGTACTTGTTGTGGAGTGACTTGAGTGCATGAGTTATGTGGCGTATCCTGGCACCTGACAGGTAGCTCACTGTAATTTTCTCCTTGTTCAGCCTGGTGAGTGGGACATCAGTGTGCCTGACTATAGAATCACCTATGATTAAAGTGTTAGGTATGTTGTCTTGCCTTAGGGGCTGTTGCTGGGTGGCACATTAGTGTTGTGAGCTATGTGACACTTTGGTTGTGATTGGTGTTTGTTTGCGTTTCAGCTTCGGAGGTCCTTGTTGCTTGGGCAGGTTACAGTTAAGGGCCTCCACATATGTAGATTTAGTGTTGCTATGTGCGTGTGTTGCTGGTGTGAGTTTAGAAGGGCTATGTGTTGCCTGAGGTGTAGTGCGGGTGTTAACCTTCTCCTCTTGACTGTCTAGCACAATCTTGGGTGGAGAGTGCGTTGCTTCCAGTTTGGCTATGTAAGTGCATCTCTCACAGGTTGTAGTGTTGTAGTGTTGGGTAGTAGGAGGAGAGGGTTATCTGTGTACATGAGGCATTTGCTGCATTGCCCCAGTATGCCCAGATTCACCAGGTGGACAGGAGAAATCAACGGAAGCTGACCCTTGGACATGCCTGGTTTGGTGTTTTTTTTTTTAAAGTACAGGAGCTGTTTTTCCTTACCTTAGCAAAGTACTTTGCAATTATAGGCTGTTTAGTGCCCATGATTAATTTATCCTTATTAATAAGAAGAGTTGAGTGTGTTTATCAGTTTAAGGCTTCCTAGTGCTTTCCAGCAGGTATTAGAGCAAGTGCTAGTCACAGGGTTGCTTAAAGGTAAGATGAAAAAAAAATGGTTTATCCTAAACACTGCAGTGTGCACTAGAGATGTTAGATGTGAAAGTATATAACTTAAGTTTTACCTGTCTAAAAAGTTAAGTTTTAATGGAGAGTCACTATTTTTAAAACAGCAAGATAGATTGAAAGGGGGTGATCACTTTTGTATTCCAGTACTATGGAATACAGTAGAATGGCCAATAAATTTAAATAGTTGAAGGGGAGTGATTTCACAAAATGATAAATTTTGTGCTTACTCACACAACCCAGTGAAAGCAGAGAGGAAATGAGATATATTGTCAAATTAACATAAGAGGCAGGCAGCTAGAAAGACAGTGGTATTTAAGAATACAACAGCGACAGGGTGGGGGGGGTGGAGTGGGAAACATTTCTGCCTGGCTCACAAGAAACAGCTTTTCCATGAAGATGTTTTTTCAGCATGTTGAGGTGCACTGTCATATCAACCATGAAGTGCAGCTTTTCCAGCCAATCTGGATTTTCCAGTTGATCTCCAAGAAAGTTTTCACGCATTAAAGACACGCAGCAAACCATTTCAGCACCTCTCCCCTGGAGAGCCATTAGACTTTTTTATGCAGCAGGAGATCCAAATATGCACTGTTGACTTCATCTAACAATGAGCAGAATTGTCGGTGGTTTAACCCTTTTGCCATTATTTTGTTCACTATTTGAATGACAATGTTCATCACCTCCATGCATTCAGGAGGAAATATTTGAGCACACAGTGTTTCCTGGTGCAGAATTCAGTCAAAAGTCAGTAGATTTTGATCCAGAAACATCCAAAGTATAGTCACACCCGTTCTGTGCTCTTCTTATACTAGATGCCCCATCAGTAGCCAATGACATCATGTGGGTGGTGTTTATTTCTTTGGCTTTTAAACAATTGAACACAGTTACACAAACTGGCTTTTAAACAATTCACCACAGCATTACAAATGCCACCCCCCCCCCCACGTGTTTGGCCTTTTAGCAGTATCAACTCAATGATTTCTTCCTGCGCCCCAGCAGTAGGGTTGCCAACCATCCAGAATTCTTCTGGACTGTCCAGAATTAAGAGACACTGTCCAGAAAATGTAGACTGCATTGTATTGTCCAGAAAAAAAATAAAATATTTTCTTTTAAAGAAATAAAAAATACTTTTTTTTGTTTTATCGAGCGTTCTTCTTTAAGAACGCCCTTTGCGTCCAGTTGCACAGACGCAGATGCTGCTGTTGTTTATGTTTTCATGTTCCGCCTGGGTAAGATGGAATGTGAATTCCAGAAAACGACATTTGGACTGAGCAGCGGCTGTAGACGATCACGAATGGTCTGACAAATGAGAGGTATGTGTGATCAGCAGTAGCTTGAAATGGTGCAGCTTGACACATGCAGTGAGCAACGTACTGTGGAAGGCAGGCTTGAGGAGTTCTCTGATTTTAGTGTGTTCTGACTGTATAATTGTTTTCTTTTGAGCAGCTTTCATTCCACACAGACATTAATGATTGTACTTAATTGTGATGGTACTTTGAAGAACTGTATAGTTTTGAAAGCAAAGGTTTTTTTTTTTGAGTAAAATTGACTGAGCAATAATCTTTCCTTATACATTGCTGTAACACCCTATGAGTTTGTCTATGTGGGTGATTTTCCCCAGGATGTAATTTGTTAGTTGGCAGATTTTAGCTTCTTTAGATATTGATGTGACAATGACTTGATATGTTAGTTACTGTGTGCATTGGTATATGCTTCTTGTTATGATTTTTTCTCTTTATTTTAGTGACTGGGTCTTTGGCTTTAGAAGATTGATAACATGCTACCAAAAATGTGCAGCCCTCATTTTGCTGACATATACTTTTATTAAAAACTTGTTGAATATTGCACACTTGAGTGCTTAAATGTGTGTAAACATGGCAATTCAGTCATCTAACATGTAAAGGCTTGAAAGTACCACTAAAGCTGTATTTTTGAAACCTGTATTTTATTATTTTTCTACTGTTCATCATTCAAAAGGCACTGAAATTGCATTCACTTCTAAATTAAGTATTAGCCATAATAAGATTTTCCATACTAATATTAGTCATTTAATAAAAAATGAAACATTTGTGCAATTAAAGGTTTCATAATTAAGCAGTGCATTAAAATCTGAACATAATTTTAAATGTTGTAATATGGTTTGTTTACTTATTATGATTGGAATAGCACTGTGCATGCTTATAAGCAGCTAAAGCTAGTTTTATTTTACAGGTAAGTCCATTTTGTCCACCCCCAGTAATGTGTGTGCTCATTTGTCTTCTTAAATAGCTTTTGCCTTTCAATGTCTGGATTTCAGTCAGTCACCCTGATGGTTTGATTTTTTTTTTATTCCAAATTAATTTAAAATGTAATGCTTTTCCAACAGTTCATTATTTTATCACTTTTGTGTCCTTCGTTATTGCAGTGGATAGCACACACTATACAGTGCAATATGCAACATTAAACAAAAAGGCAAACCCACCTGTGTGCATTGTTCAGAGTAGGGTACATATTCTTTTTCACAGATTACTGCTGCTATTATATAAAAGTTATGCAGTCATGAGGAGCAGCCTTTTCTGCTTGCCACTCCTTTTTGATGAAGGAGTACTTATTTTCAGCACTGAGGAATAGCTGTGATCTTTAATACTAGCATTTGTTTTTTAGCTGTTTTTCCCCAGTACCTGTGGTCTAACAGTCCCAGATGTGTTGTGCAGGTTCAGTGTTGTCAAACCTCTGTGGTACTTACAGTATCTTTTCTTGTTAGAAGCTAATACATTCCTCCTATTTTTTTGCAGTGATGGCTAAGTGAATTCTAGTTAACTGGTATCCAGAAATAGGAGGGATGTGTTCTGGCATAAGCAGTTGTGAGTATTGGTTGCATCCAGACACATTAGGGCTATAATGAGCATCTTTGTAGTCTGAGCAATGGAGATATGTTAAGTGGATTGTTGCAGTAGTTGTCTTTGTAGTTGCAGTTAAGTGCCAAGTGGGAGATATAAACATCTGCTAAGGTATTTCTCATTGTAAGGGCACTACAGTGTATTTTTTTTAATAAAAAGGCAAAGGAATGACCTCTTTCTTTTGGCAGGTTCAGATGGAGCTTGTTTCATCTCTTTCCAGAGAATGTTTTGAAAGTTTGGTCTGTTTTATTTGGGGGGGGGGGTAGAGCATTATTATATAGCATTTATTTTACATACCCTTTATTACTCATACACACAGGTTCTGTTTTTACTTTATAAAATAGTTTATTTACAACTGAAACTATCCCCGGGATTCATGAAGCTTGGCACAAGGCCGGCGTTAGGCTTGCGCTGACCATGTGGTGTGAAGATGGCACAGTAGCACCAAATGCATATTAATGAAGGCGTGCTGCCACCACAGCCACGTGCATAGGAAATGAGCGCAAGTGCATAGGGCGTGTCGAAGTGTCGCATGGAGCCATGGAAATGTCAGCTGTCGACGTGCAACCTAAAATGCTTGCATATAACAATTTGCCTGTAATAATAATCACATCTGTCAGTGTCCGTGGATACTGAAACATATGCAAAGCATGCAAGACAGTTCCTGCGAACACAAAATTAAGAAGCAAACACAAATGCACGGTAGGGAATACCGGGTCCCCATCCCTCGAACAAATGACATTGAAAACCGTGTGGCCATAGTCCAACGCAGTGTAGATAGTTATATCAAGTGGAAGTGAAATGCATCATGTTAGTGCGCTGCCAATAGCTACATCCAGCCCAATTGTCAGGGTCACCAGCTGTCCCACATTGTGAGGGAGAGTACACAGCTGGGCAGATGTGTCCATAACAAAACCACGATAAATGTAAACATCTAGCGACTGTATGACAGAATTATATCCCACAACGCATGTAATAGTCACATACAATAGGTATGTCCCTATGTAACATACCATATGTGACAAGAAATAGAATAAGCAAGAAAACGAAACAGAAGGAGCATATAAACTGCTACAACAATAAGGCAACATGTAGGCTTAAAAGAAAAGTATTATCCGTAGTGTTGACTGTGGGTATGTGTTGTCCAGTACAATCAGATATGTGTCCGTAATATATCCCATCCTGGACATAGGAATAGGTGGCACCCTACCAATGATCAGAGCAGTCGGCCAAAATCCGCACATATGCAGTCCAAGCCGTACTTGTCAGGATGTGTCACAGTTGAACGGATATTACACTGGTGTTACCAACCATGTCATGAAAGTTAAGTATGGGCGTGTGCCTATGTGTGTGATGTACATTATGTGGAAGGTGAAACATGCCAGGGTAGTCCACACAACCATACAGGTACCTGACATATGTAGTGTATGCAATGTGTTACCTTGACAGTGTCATGGGCCATCAACCAAAGCAGTGATGGATGGAGTGTCAGGAATATGTGTGTGTGGGGGGGTGGGTAATGGTATAATCCTCAAAGGTGAGACTGTGTTGTATGCAGAATAGGTGAACTGGAGGTGTATGAGGGAGCAGTGGGTGAATCAGAAAGAAACACAAAGAACATGTATACACATCTGCAATACAACCTGACAGGCCATACTGTAGAACACAATCCCACAAACATATGAATATTAAAATGTGCGATACAAATGTACAGAAATGTCACCGGCATATACCCACAGAATGGTCCTGATGGAACCGGCCCATTCAAATGCAGTACACCTGGATGCATAATTGAATACCCATCATCCCCTCCACAGCACACAACCAGACCCATACCTGAACGTCCACCAAATCCAGACATACTTGGCCTACTAGCTTGGCACAGCCACATCTACACATAGTGACCACTACTCATATGTAGTAGGCAGTGTCACCCTAGGCAGTTTCAGGATTGCAAACTATGTATCCCTTGCATGTAAAACCCCCAACACATTTTCATAAAGCCAAAAGAATGGTCGGTATTAGTCTTGTTAAATTTTTGGATATCCCTCATGGGATAAGTAACTTGTGTAAACATCAGAATGGGTATCAAGACACGATGTCCAGTCCTGTAGACATCTGGACACAAGTTTGAATGTGCAGTAGTGGTGCACGAGACTGTCCAGCCCTAGATGGTCATGCAGAACCTACTACCCAGGATCAAACACCTGCCCGTAACGTACGCGTCCCCACATGAATAATCGAGAGAATATATTGTACACATTCACATAGTGGCACTTGGAAATAGGGTGATGAAGTTACTGACGTAAACAGGGTACCCCCTGATCCACTGTGTGAGGGCAGTCACTGTGTGGATAGGTGTGTCCTGAGCAACAATGATACAATGCCAAATGTCCTGTGATTGTAGGAAATAACTATGTACCATACTGCATGTAACAGTTGCCTAAAGCAGTCATGTCAGGATAGAAAATATGTAATTCGTACAAGAAACAGACTAACAACTAAAGTGCTAAAGGTATAGGCTCTCAGCTCGGAAAATAATGAATGTTCTAAACCTGCACTGACCGTGGGTATGTGTTGGCCTAAACAATCTGGTGTCCCCATAATATATCCCAGCCTGTACATATGACAATGTGGCAACCCTACCAATGATCAGAGCATTCGCACAATAACTGGCCAGCCTCTTAATCACTCACAAAGCCAGTGACCTTTGGAGGAAAGGTGTTGAATGAGAATGACTAATTATAACAATTAAGAGTAATAGATGCATTTAACTGCAGAAAATAAGTAGTAATACGAATCTGTCGACACGTTCCAAGTTAATAGTACTAATATAGTAGAAGTGTCTGTGATTGTCCCTGATTTGTCATAGCCTTGTCCCTGTCACTGTAGAAATTAGTCCCCAAGTATCACAGAGGTCCATACACATATGTACACCAACCAACTGTCAAATTTGTTGACAGGACTATTGCATACCTGCAGTGAATTTATAACTGATGTCCAGAATAATATTCATTGTATATATAAATGAATGAAATAGTCAAATCTCAAGGGAAACACCAGTGGAAACCCCCCCCCCACACTGTATTATGTAGTGGAACCACTCCCCACCCTATATTATGTAGTGCCGACCTAATAATGTGGTCAGAGGAGCCCAAACACCTGCATGTAAACACAGGTAGAATGTTAAAATCGGGACTAACTCTGTCCATGTGCTATGTCTGACATTTGAACAGATACAGGACAGTTCTAGTCACCAGTCAGACAAGCCTAAACCCAGACCAGCACATGAACACCCTGATGATCAAGCACATGTATGTGCGAGGACTATAAGCATAGGAGTTCTGAATATCCTTGGAGTGAGTAGACATTCAGCACGGGTCCAGAGCAGTAGGAAATAGGGAATGTCGGAAGTGTAGTACTGCGGTTTTCCCAGCAGGACAATGGATGCCTGCTGTGTAAGTGAAGCGGTGAGGCATATGTCGGAGTAGCTATGAACCATGGGTATACATATAAATGAGGCAGAACAACAATAGTGTAGTGGTTAAAGCATCCGACTAACGTAAAGGCATTCCCGGTTCAAGTACGACTATAGCACATATTAATTTATTGTGTAATGAATGCCTCTGTGCTGTAAAGCCAACATTTAAACATGTAAAGGTGAATGCGTGTCTCACATGGGGCCGTTAACCAGATTCCATCAATTAAAGTGGTAGTTTCATAAGGAATAAGGCACATGTAATCACAAAGAAGTGGCAGTAAA
>NC_056732.1:496546736-496654236 GCF_019279795.1 Protopterus annectens
AATCAGAATGTAACAAAGTCCAACTAAACACTTCCAGAACTAGTGATATTAGGTGGGCAGGTGGCAGAATACAGGTAATGACAGATGACAACATGTATGAGTCATAAACAGCATGTACCTCGACAAACGTGAATGAATACATATGCTCTGTGACTGTCAATGTGTCTGGTTAACAGAACCAATTGTCTAAATGTGTCCCACAGGGTGTTATGCAGTGTTCCTGATACAGTGTTCATTCTCCCCCATTGGTATGTGAGGTCTGCTAGTGATGGAAAGTGCATAATTTGCTGACCACCTTAGGTAGATGATAGCATAATAGATGAGGTTTACCACCCATACACCTTTGAGGGACACACCTGTCTGGGCAGTTGTGTCCTGCAAAATGAATTTTATGGCACATGGCCTGTGACTTCGGGAAAGGAGGCCATATATTGTGTGTAGTGGTGTCTGAAATTAATTTGTTGTATCAGGAACAGCTACATGTAATAGGAAACAGTATTAGCAATTATAATGCTACAAGAATAACCTTAACTTATGCAAACCATTGAAGTAGTCAGTTTACTACTGGCTGTGGGTATGTGTTGCCTTGACACATGTGATAGCTCTACCTATAGGATCTATAGGGCCGCCACCATTCTGAATGGCCAAAGTGGGACCTGCTCTGTAGAAATGTCAGATGTACCAGGACAGAACATACCTACAGCCATGCATAGTACAGAAATATACATATCAGCACAAATCAAAGCATAGTCTAGCAGCAGTTAAGTTGCTTATGCTACTTTATATAACATATTGACGTGTCAGGTATACAAGACCTGTAACAAGCAACCACTATAGACACGTAGAATATGAGAATGTCCCTTAATCAGGACAGTTGCAATGGCTAGAGTATTGTCACATGACATATGCCTAATGAGGGACTGTCCCATGCAAAGTGGAAAAGGTGTTACTCCTACAGACTCCCGTCGTGCAATCTGAAAGGTGGAAAACATACAGTAGCTATGCGGTAGCATGACTCGGCGGACAGCTGTGTTAACAAAATAACATTCACATGTCAGCATTGCAGAGTATCGCTTCCCATGTATCAGGCAGATGGGAGCAGATCGTATGAGGAATACGCATATAATATGATTACGTCACTGGACAGGCCGCCGAGTCCGTACAGTCGAACACCTGCCGTCGCCAAATGGTTAGACATACCCAATACTGTTCAAGTCAAAACTGTTGCACGGAGATGCAGAAATCTGGATACACAAAGTCCATTAGTATTCAACGTGACTGCCTGCTAGGCACAACAGCATATGCTGTTTGAGTTCAATAATATCAGCTACAAAAGTCACTACTTGCTATTCAGCACTGTTAGGAACTTCCAGCAACACCAGTCAACTCCACCGAACAATAACTTGTGAATCACACAGAATTAATAATCCAAGCATTCAGCGAGGTGAAAGTAAAAGAATTGGTTTATTAAAACATCCGGCAAGCACTTTCGACAAGGTCTTCTTCAAGCCATTATACAATTTTTTTAAAAAACATTCACAAACATTTATAGAGGATGTGACATAGACATAATGATGTCACATCCTGTTCAAACTATAATATATTAAAGATACAAAACATTTTCTTAAAACTTTTGAGCACTACAGAAATAAATCACCTAACATTCTTGCTGGGTATGGCGAATTACAGATGCTATTTGCACATATATCAACTAGTGCAGCTCTAAAACTGTTAACATCAAAGTACATTAAAATACGTTAAAATGCAGGACATTGTCTGCACCATTCCGGCGCTGTAAATTGAAGTACCTAATATTATAGTAGGTATGACAAAATGCAAACGCTATTTCTACATGCAACAACTAGTACAGCTCTTTACCTGTAATCAAACAAAATATACAACATTTGTAGTTTAAATCTTGCTCTCAGTAGCTGCATTAGAAAGTCCTGGTTCACTAGTTGTCAAAAATGCAAAGCACTGAATCCAACGTTGTATACACAACTAAAAACATGAAACAGAGGTCCTTATTCACCTTCCAGCATCCAGAAACTATTGCAAATGCATGACCGTTATAAATATGGGGGGGGGGGTATGGGGCAGGGAGTGGGTGTGAGTGTAAATTGGACTGGGAACCTAATATTGGAGGTCAGGAGGTGGGACTAAATGAGTGAATAGATGATCCTATGACAGAGGTATAGGGTAAATGGAAAGAATGTGTAGGCAAAGCTACTGGAAATGTAATGGGTGCTGCTAGAACCATGTAGTCAAGGGGTCTGAATGTCTGGATTCAATGGATAGGTTTGCCTTTGAGTATGGGCTTGATTGATACCCTATCATTCAGGCCGGGGCTCCTATCAGCCCTCAGTCTAACAATCCATTTCACCTCTGTTTGTTCTGTTTTATTACACACATCTCCTCTTCTATTATTAGGTCTAATCAGATCTATTACTTGAAAAACAAAACTGTGTTCATTCGAGGTGTTCGAGATATGTTTGGCCAGTGCATTGGATGAACATTGCACCTTAATTTTGTATATATGCTCCCTGATTCTCTCTTTTAGTTTTCTGTCTGTCTTTCCTATGTAGAACGCAGGACAGTATACGCATGTAGCCAAATATATAACATGTACAGAATCACATGTGGCTGGTGACGTAAATGTATATTCTTGTTTGGTACTTGGATGCGTAAAAACATTAGACTCTTTTATGTATTTGCATTTGCATTGATTGCATTTATGACATTTCTTAGTTATGTTGATATTGTCACTAACAGGTGCTCCTCTATCTATCCTATTTGGACCACATAACATCTTATGAAGGTTCATTTTATTTTTATATGTAAATTTGGGGGTGTCACCTATCACATTAGAAATGGCTGCATCTGTCAATAGGATATCCCAATGTTTCTTATAAATGTACTTAATACTATTTACGTCTTGGGTGAAATGTATAGGGATTCGAAAGTATTCATTACTGTTATCAGGTAAATATCCTGAACTCAATGTGTCAACGTGTGGCATAGCAAAGTACGGATGTGCTCTACCTTCCCTAAGGGTATCTATCCCGCTAAAATTTTCTTCAATTTCTTCTTCTGTGTATGAGCGGTCTAAAAATTTAGCCCATAAGTCATCTAACTCACTCAGAAATCCTGTATAATCAGAATTCAATCTAGAGGCTCTCATCACTTGGCTCCTCAGAATATTATTGAATATGTGGCCTGGATGCATGCTGCTGTGGTGGAGTAATGTGTTTCTGTAACATTTTTTCCTAAATACCCCTGTGTTCAGGCTACCATCAGGTAGCTTCTCTATGTACACATCTAAGTAGGGTATGACTTCTCTTGATTTAGTCATAGAAAATTTTAAAAAGTCAGTTGCCAGGTTCATTTCAAATTCCAAGCCACTTAGTTCCTCCTCTGTACCACCCCAAATCAAAAAGAGGTCATCAACAAATCTGGTATAGCACAGAGCATATTTCCTAAATATATCAAGCTGAAATAGGGATACATCCTCCCAATCAGCCATATTAAGTTGGTAGCTATTGGCACATGAGGTGCCCATAGCTACGCCATCCTTTTGTATGTAAATTTGACCATTGAAAATGAAGATGTTATTCGTTAGTACTATTTCCATTAACTTGCATATCACCTCTATTCTACCTGCAGAATAAGTGCCGTCCTTCATTACCCGTCTATTCAGTCTGATGAGTCCATCATGATTTGGGATCACTGTGAAGAGTGACTGGACGTCAAAGGTGACTAATAATCTATCATGTATATCATGCTTATGTTGAATTTCTAACATTTTCTCATACAATTTGATTAAAAACTGTTTTGTATCCCTTAGTATGTAATCATACTTGTTAACTATAGGTCTTAGTAAAGATTCCAAGTATAAAGATATGGGCTCGGTGATCCACCCTCTACCAGCAACGATAGGTCTCATGGGTGGACATTCACCGTCTTTATGTATCTTGGGGATTCCTTGAATGGTAGGTATAGTAGGATGTTCAACTGTGAAGTATTTAAACAATTCCTCATTGATTTTGCCTTCCTTCAACATAACGTCTAAACTGGTATACACATTAGATATAATCCTATCAACTATGTTAGTATTTATTTTTTGATAGAAACTGGTATCATCTAACATTGATTTCATCCGTTGCTTATAAAATTCCATATCCATCACAACAACTGGGCCACCCTTATCAGCAGGTCTTATCATAATTGTTCTATCATTCTTTAGACTTGTAAGTGCTTTCCTTTGGTTTGGCTTTAAATTGCCTACCCATCTCTTATTCCTATTAGCATGGTCATTTTTGTATAAGTCTTGTTCAATGACTTGAGAGTACGCTTCTATGAGGGGATGGTAACTAGGAACATAAGTACTAGGTTTTCTGAACGGATGTTGTATATCCAAGGAGTTACAAAAATTTAATTTAATTTGTAAGTTACGAATAAATAGTTTCAAGTCTATTACACTATCAGTAATGTCGCTTCTAGTAGATAGAATAAAAGTTAAGCCTTTTTCTAGGACAGATTGCTCTTCTTTAGTCAATTTCCTCATAGATATATTCCATACTAGGGATTTGTGTTCCCTTGCCAGATCTTCTTTAATGTAGGTCCAGTTTGAGTTTGTTCTGCTGGCCTCTTTTTCTGTCTCCCCCTGCTTATGGACCGACCTCTCGCCCCGCCCCCTCCTCTCCAATGACTGGCAATAGGGAAAGGGTGGGGTGGGACGTTGTTCTTACTGGGAGTTCCATTAGTGATAGTACATGGGGTCAAGCTCTTATTTATGTTATCTCCACTTATACTGTTGTTGTCATCCTCTATATGTTCAAAATCAAAAAACAAAAGCTACGGACTCCTTGTTCCAGCAGAAAGCAAAACGTAGTCTTAACGCAAATTTTATTTTAAGTTCACAAGCGTTTTCGCCACGCAACGACGTAGCTTCCTCAGAGAATTTCAAATGATGACATTTTACAAGTACTTTTTATAGGAAACTAAAAGGAAGTGACATCACTAAAAAGTAAGTAAGACATTTTAAAAAGACAAATGTAAATAAAAACATTATAGCATAAATTAATCTACACTCAACAGCCACTAAATGATTAATAGTTAATAGTTACTCCTATTTAAAAACATATAAAAAGGATAATAAATCACTATAAGTATCTACATGGAAGAATTCACTCACTGTACGACAGGCAAACTGTCCACTATCTAAATTGATGACTAAACAACATAAACTTCTTATGTAAGAAAAAAACCTCATCAACTTTGACATAAAAATGTAAGAAATGCATTATATATGATTTATATATAAAATTCAATTACTGAAACAAATAATGGATGACATAATACATATAGATAAAAAACAACGCTTTAAGATAAACCTAGACGTGAAATCACTCTACTCTTTTATCTCTAGTGAAATATGGACATAAAAATATGATAAGCCATATTATATTGTCCATATAATGAATGAAACAGGTGATGAATGACCTGATACATGTTGGCAAATGTCAGTGCTTTAAACCAAAACTAACTATTGGTACTCTCTACATTTTTGATCAAGAGAAATTATCTCAAATAGCTCTTCATCTTCAAGACTGCAGAGATGTTACAGTTCTCATTTAGACCTGGGTACCCAAAAGCATCAGTTCTCAATTGCCACTCAAGTTCACATAACTCTAAGAGTAGTGAAGTAGGCCCCCCACGTATATTGGTGTTAATCTGATCAATAGCCATAAATGTAAAAGAGTGGCCAGGATGACTATCAATATGTTTTGCTAGAGCGTTGGTTTCCTTATTTTTCTTAATGGCATACATATGCTCGTAGACTCGATCGCGTAACCTGCGATCGGTCTTCCCAATGTAGAACGAAGCACAACACTCACAAAAAGCCACGTATACAATAGACTTACTTTCACAGTTGAGTGGATATTTTATCATATACTTTTTGTCCCTAATTTTGTAGGATTGACCGGTTTTCATTTTGTGGCACCAACTGCAACAGTTGCAAATATACATCCTTACACGCCTGTTGAAACTTTTACTAGAATAATCTCTTTGAAGGAGTTCTTTAAGATTAGAATTTCTCTTAAAGACAAAATTTGGAGAAAGACCTAACTTCTCTGCTAGACCTGAAGTGCTCAAAATATATTGCCAATTTTTCCGTATTATTGAGATGGTTAACCCTGAATTAAAGATAAAGGTATTAATATAGTTTATTGCAAAATCGCATTTAACACTATGACTTGTGTTAGCATCTATTGGTAAAACATGTTCTGTTTGTGTCATTGATAAATCAGGAGTACCAGATGTCATACTATAACTACTTTGACACAAAATAGGACTATAAAAGCCACTGTTTCTCTTTGTTGTAACTTCAAAAATAAGGTCATCAATCAAATTTTTAGGATAGTCCCTATTAAGGAACATCTCACGAAGCAAATCGCATTCAGTAAGGAAGTCTGTAAAGTTACTGCACATCCTTCCTGCTCTCACCAGTTGGCCCTTCACAATAGATTTCTTTTGTCTGAAGGGATGGTGACTGGAAAAATGCAGGAATGAGTTGCAGTATGTCGGCTTCCTAAAAATACAGGATGTATATACATTAAGTTTGTTATCCTTCCTTAATTTAACATCCAAGTAGTCAATGTCAGTCACTGAGAACTTGAACGTAAATTTCAAAAACTCAGTTGTACTATTTAGGAACTGGACAAACTGGTTGGCTTCTACAGCATTACCATTAAAAAGAATAAAGACATCGTCCAGATATCTCGTGTAAAATTTAACAAATGTCGAATATTCATTTGAAGGAAAAAGGAAGTTCTTTTCCCAGAATCCCATAAAGAAGTTTGCAACTGATGCTCCACAGGGAGAGACCATTGCTACTCCCTGTTTTTGTAAGAAAAACTTCTTATCAAAAAGAAAATAATTTGATGTTAAAACTACATCCAAGATCTCAGTAACGAGATCAATTTCAGTTTTAGGCGCCCCAAAGTCACTAAGTAGTAGGCCTATCCATTCCAATGCTTCCTGCTGTGGAATGGAAGTATATAAATCCACGACGTCGATCGTGAGAAAATTGTACTCGGGATTAAAGGCCAAACTATTGATGTTATTCAAAAAATTCCAAGAGTCTTTACAAACTCCACGGATATGTTTTAAATATTTTGTCAAAATTCTGTCAACAAGTTTGGCACAAGGATACGTCATGGATGAACGGCCATCAACTAAAGCCCTCATAGGTGGATTTTTAAGGTCTTTATGGACCTTGGGGATGCCAAACATTACTGGGATTTTTGGTAGAGTGATGTCTATAAAGTTGTAAGTTTCCAAGTCAATTTTACCTGCTAAAAATAAATCACGAAAAAGACCTCTGATGGTACTATGAGTTCGATGTACTTCATTAAGTGAAGCCGAAGAATAAGCAGGTGTCGCAAGAACATCCAACATTTTCTCTGTATACTTAGAATTATCCATAATGACTAATCCGCCACCCTTGTCGGGTTTAATTAGTCTGACAGGGGCGGTGCAAAGTTCTTTTAACAAGTAAAGTTGTTCCTTAGAAGTGTTATATTTTATATGTTGGGTGTTCTGATTTGTCTTGAAAGAATGTCTCAAATCTACTTCACAGACTTTTTCAAAAAGTTGTAACGAGGGATGGAGGGGTGGATTAAAGACACTTGGTAATCTTAAAGTGTCATGGAGTGTTAAACTATCGTTGTTGAAAAGAAGCTTCAAATTAAGTTTGCGAACAAAACACTTAAGTTCAATGATTTCCTTTGAGACATCTCCGAATTTACCCGGAACAAAGGTATAACCTAAAGCAAGAAGCTCAACCAGTTCATCTTTGATTTTAAACTCTGTAAAATTGTAAATCTTGAAGTCACCTTTTTGATTAAAAATCATTTGTGGGACTTCATATACTCCATCCTTCTGAAATGTATTCATTCTGTTATCAACTTGGGAACCATGAGCATCAGTATCAAGTAGACTGTCATTATCATCATTAATTAAACTAACGGATGCTAATTCTGGTTCGTTTTCTTGTTGTGGTAATTGCGGGGGTTGCGTTTGCCTAAAAAAACGTTATTCACATTAGTTCTATTCCCCTGAGTATTTTTATAGCCTGGGTTGTTACCCTTAAGGCCCTTAATCCTATCACTTCGTCTAGGTCCTGCTTCTTCAGGACTAAAGTTTGTATCATCAAGTTGAGTATCATCAGGTTCACTAGTGGCTGTAGCAAAAGATAGTGGCTTTTATAGTCCTATTTTGTGTCAAAGTAGTTATAGTATGACATCTATGGTTCTACCCACCAATTCCAGAACCTGAAACTTAAAACAATGTGTAGGTCATCTGGTACTCCTGATTTATCAATGACACAAACAGAACATGTTTTACCAATAGATGCTAACACAAGTCATAGTGTTAAATGTGATTTTGCAATAAGCTATATTAATACCTTTAGCTTTAATTCAGGGTCAACCATCTCAATAATACGGAAAAATTGGCAATATATTTTGAGCACTTCAGGTCTAGCAGAGAAGTTAGGTCTTTCTCCAAATTTTGTCTTTAAGAGAAATTCTAATCTTAAAGAACTCCTTCAAAGAGATTATTCTAGTAAAAGTTTCAACAGGCGTGTAGGGATGTATATTTGCAATTGTTGCAGTTGGTGCCACAAAATGAAAACCGGTCAATCCTACAAAATCAGGGATAAAAAGTATATGATAAAATATCCACTCAATTGTGAAAGTAAGTCTATTGTATACGTGGCTTTTTGTGAGTGTTGTGCTTCGTTCTATATTGGGAAGACCGATCGCAGGTTACGCGATCGAGTCTATGAGCATATGTATGCCATTAAGAAAAATAAGGAAACCAACGCTCTAGCAAAACATATTGATAGTCATCCTGGCCACTCTTTTACATTTATGGCTATTGATCAGATTAACACCAATATACGTGGGGGGCCTACTTCACTACTCTTAGAGTTATGTGAACTTGAGTGGCAATTGAGAACTGATGCTTTTGGGTACCCAGGTCTAAATGAGAACTGTAACATCTCTGCAGTCTTGAAGATGAAGAGCTATTTGAGATAGTTTCTCTTGGTCAAAAATGTAGAGAGTACCAATGGTTAGTTTTGGTTTAAAGCACTGATATTTGCCAACATGTATCAGGTCATTCATTACCTGTTTCATTCATTATATAGACAATATAATACGGCTCATCATATTTTTATGTCCATATTTCACTAGAGATAAAAAATTTAAAAAAAAAGTAGAGTGAATTCATGTCTAGGTTTATCTTAAAGCGTTGCTTTTTATCTATATGTATTATGTCATCCATTACTTGTTTCAGTAATTGAATTTTATACATAAATCATATATAATGCATCTCTCACATTTTTATGTCAAAGTTGATGAGATTTATTCTTACATAAGAAGTTTATGTTGTTTAGTCATCAATTTAGATAGTGGACAGTTTGCCTGTCGTACAGTGAGTGAATTCTTCCATGTAGATACTTATAGTGATTTATTATCCTTTTTATATGTTTTTAAATTGGAGTAACTATTAACTATTAATTATTTAGTGGCTGTTGAGTCTAGATTAATAATTTATGCTATAATGTTTTTATTTACATTTGTCCTTTTAAAATGTCTTATTCACTTTTTAGTGATGTCACTTCCTTTTAGTTTCCTATAAAAAGTATTTGTAAAATGTCATCATTTGAAATTCTCTGAGGAAGCTACGTCGTTGCGTGGCGAAAACGCTTGTGAACTTAAAATAAAATTTGCGTTAAGACTACGTTTTGCTTTCTGCTGGAACAAGGAGTCCGTAGCTTTTGTTTTTTGAATTTGCTGTTTTTTTCTCGTTTGGTTTCATCCTCTATATGTTCACATATATCTATCTGTCTATTTGCTTTCTCAAAAATAGAAATATCATGTACATTACTAATTGGTGATGCATTAACATCATTTCTGTTATCATGGTGTATCAGGGCTGTTGTTATTATAGTTTTATTTTTCATGCGATCTAGTTCACCCTCTTTTCTCTTTACTATGGTACTACCCCCATGTGTATCTAATGTATTCAGATCTCCATCCCTTGGTGTAACTATTAGTACATCCTTTTTATTACTGTTGGTAGTAAGTGGTTTATCTTGCATATGTTCCCTACCATCCTTAGGCCTAGTGACCGAATTCTCCACCCTGGGCCAGGTGAAGACATTACCAGTTTTGAAATCGTTTGTGTCCCTCCTAATTTTATCTCTTTTTTGTTGTAATAGTTTTTTCTCAAAAATGAATATACCATCTAACATCCTATCTAGTCTAGTATCTAAAATTTGTTTTGGATACAGTGTATATAAGCTCAGTTGTTGTTCTTTAATTTTATCCCTTAGGGCATTTTCAATAGGCAAAAAGTATGTATTTAATAGTTCCATATACTTATAGCTAGTTTCTAAGTTAATTTGTTGCCATAAATATAATAAATCTGTATAAATAGTTCCAGTAGTGGGCATTTTTAAAACCCTCAATCCCATGGGAAAAATCTTACATGCTATGCATGCTTCAAAATGTTGTCTCTGTAATTGGAGACGCTTTAACCTCATAAAATCACTTTCCATTTCTTGTAACATTGTATCAAGCCCTTGATAATCATGTAATATACCTTCATTCTCATCATTCCCAATTGGGACACTATAGTTAAGTAAAGGGTTAATCTCACCTTTAACAGCATTCTCAAACCTGCTGTGGTTATCAACAGAACACATTTGGGATTTCATTATAACTTCCGGTTTGTAAGGTAGTTCTATAGAAGAACTTGCAACATTTTTATCTGCCATGCTTGTGTGAGTGAAATAAAATAAATAATCACAATGCAGAGACAAGTAAACACTCACAACAAGCTCCGTGCACACACAAAATAATACCAAGTCCAATTGCTCAAGTCAAAACTGTTGCACGGAGATGCAGAAATCTGGATACACAAAGTCCATTAGTATTCAACGTGACTGCCTGCTAGGCACAACAGCATATGCTGTTTGAGTTCAATAATATCAGCTACAAAAGTCACTACTTGCTATTCAGCACTGTTACGAACTTCCAGCAACACCAGTCAACTCCACCGAACAATATCTTGTGAATCACACAGAATCAATAATCCAAGCGTTCAGCGAGGTGAAAGTAAAAGAATTGGTTTATTAAAACATCTGGCAAGCGCTTTCGACAAGGTCTTCTTCAAGCCGTTATACAAATTTTTTAAAAAACATTCACAAACATTTATAGAGGATGTGACATAGACATAATGATGTCACATCCTGTTCAAACTACAATATATTAAAGATACAAAACATTTTCTTAAAACTTTTGAGCACTACAGAAATAAATCACCTAACATTCTTGCTGGGTATGGCAAATTACAGATGCTATTTGCACATACATCAACTAGTGCAGCTCTAAAACTGTTAACATCAAAGTACATTAAAATAAGTTAAAATGCAGGACATTGTCTGCACCATTCCGGCGCTGTAAAATTGAAGTACCTAATATTATAGTAGGTATGACAAAATGCAAACACTATTTCTACATGCAACAACTAGTACAGCTCTTTACCTATAATCAAACAAAATATACATGAGATCTACATTTGTAGTTTAAATCTTGCTCTCAGTAGCTGCATTAGAAAGTCCTGGTTCACTAGTTATCAAACTATCCAGACATTCAGACCCTTTGACTACACGGTTCTAGCAGCACCCATTACATTTCCAGTAGCTTTGCCTACACATTCTTTCCATTTACCCTATACCTCTGTCAAAGGATCATCTATTCACTCATTTAGTCCCACCTCCTGACCTCCAATATTAGGTTCCCAGTCCAATTTACACTCACACCCACTCCCTGCCCCATACCCCCCCCCCCCATATTTATAACAGTCATGCATTTGCAATAGTTTCTGGATGCTGGAAGGTGAATAAGGACCTCTGTTTCATGTTTTTAGTTGTGTATACAATGTTGGATTCAGTGCTTTGCATTTTTGACAACTAGTGAACCAGGACTTTCTAATGCAGCTACTGAGAGCAAGATTTAAACTAAAAATGTAGATCTCATGTATATTTTGTATATTTCCACTAGGAGATTGTAGGGGATGTCCATATTGGCAAAGGTGTGGTACAGCTGTGTCAGAATCCATATATCGGAATCATCATTTTAGCTTCCATGGCAGACAGCACACACATTCAATCTAATGCCCTGGCCATCGCATATGGCCTAGCTGTTGGAGGGTATGCCCTTGCAGTGAATGTGGGCCCTACCCCGCTCACCGGGTGGTGCTTTGATGTACGTGTGTGCAGGCTATAGCACCCAGTACCCCAGGGTAGACAGCCATGTGGTTGAAGAGATGCATATTGCTGGTCTACTAATCACGTGTGTTGAGGACATGTACGTGCTCACTAGCATATGTTGACATGGTGTCTGTGAACTGGTGCAATACTCTGGATGCAGATGCCTGTGAGATCCCCATGATATCCCCAGTTGTGCTGTGTGAGGTACCTGTGGCTAGTATACCTAGGCTAACACATACCGTGGTATCCACTGTGATGGGTTTCCCTCGGCCTGTTTGATGTGTCAGGTGTGGCAGGCACAGGTCAACAAGCTGCTGTAGGAGGTCTCTGTCCACCCCATAGTGCTTCACCATCCCCAGCTCATGTAGCCCCTGCTAAGTCACCCTGGGTCTATAATGTCTTATGTCACCCCAGTAAGGGTTGTTCGGCAGCATACACATCCTCACTGCCCTCAGCCTCCTGCACATGTTGGTCTATGTTGCCTGCTGCAGCCCTTCTCATTTGGTTGGACTGTGTTGTGAAATGTCCCCACAGGTATACACAGGTGGTGTAGAGTGCGGAAGAAACCTGTGTTTATGCTGCTTGCTCACATTACCGTACTGTTCAGGTGCGGGCTGGCCATGTAATCTGCTGATTGTGCTGATCATCACCTTTTTGTGCAGCCTGTACACCCTTACTACCCCACTATTGCTTTTGTCCCTCCCAATGTTACCAGACAGGTATAGACACACCCCTAGCTTAGGCATGCTAAGGCAGGAGCACTCCCGAGGCACAGTTCTGCAATGTACGTACAGTATGCCTGACCCCCCCCTCCCATGCTGTCAACTATATTTGAGCCCACCACCTGACTAACTACACACATACACTCCAGGGATCTGCATCACACCCTGGGGATAAATGGGATACACTATTGTCAACCTTATCTGCATAGTATAGTCTTCTAATGAATAGTTATATGACCCATACCGAACCTCCAAATTAATAACCACTGCTTAGTGTCACTCAGATCCGTACACAACTGGTAACAGGTGCCTTACTATCACCGTATTCGATGTCCCATGGTCTTCCCAGCAACAAAATAACCGGTGTCTACACGACTACAACCCGGGACCCTGCACACAACAGACGATGTGCATTACCACTACGCCATGGCAGATATACATACATCCAAGGTTATCACTTACAGATCATCCTGCACAAACATTCAATAGTGCTGATGTGCCCAGACATATATGTATATATCTATGTCTATCTCTCTATATCTACATATATCATATATATTATATGTATACATATATACATAGATATATATATATATATATATATATATATATATATATATATATATATATATACATACACACATATACATATACACACGTATGTAGATATTGCATTTATATCACAACAGCGGACCACATGACAGCAAAGCATTAGACAGGAATGAAAAGGAAACTACATGCGCCACCTGCATCCTGTAGTGTTGTTACTATCAAGGCATGTGTGTTTTGTTGCGTCACACAGGTCAGACTGTATTAAGGGTAATAATAGGGCTGCTGACATTTACTCACCAGACCTATTGGCGAATGTATGTGTTGACAACCCAGTGTCTTGGTAGATTATGCGAGCTATGGACACTATATAGGACAGCAACAAAACACACAGAACACATCCTACAGCTAGCCACCCACAGATGCCAACACATAGGGTATAACTGCCAAACACACACACCTGCCATGCCTTGGAATTGAGCACCTACCTGTCTATTCTGCCACACTACAGCATTGCACAGTAACAGAACGTGCTACCGAGATTTCAGCATCACAGCACTCCCAGAGGCATACTTCTAGGTGGGTGACATCATCAGCAAAGGCAAAGAAGCCAACAGGGAGTGTACGGAGAGTGAGCTGTCTAAAAACATTATTCTGTCCCCAAGCAGCTGGTAACACACACACGGCAGGGGTGAGATTCGAACATAGAACTGATTATTTTATCACACTACAGCATTACGCATTTACAGAACATGCTACCGAGATTACTGGGTCACATCACTCCCAGAGGCAGACTTCTAGGTGGGTGACATCATCAGTAAAGGCAAAGATGTCAATAGGGAGTCTACGGAGAGTGTGCTGTCTAAAGACATTATTCTGTCCCCAGGCAGCTGAAAACACACAAGGCAGGACTGGGATTAGAACACAGAACTGACTACCTTATCACACTACAGCATTATGCATTTACAGAACGCGCTACCAAGATTACTGAATCACAATGCTCCCAGAGGCAGACTTCTAGGTGGGTGACATCATCAGTAAAGGCAAAGACACCGTTAGGGAGTGTACGGAGAGTGAGCTGTCTAAAAACATTACTCTGTCCCCAGGCAGCTGGAAACACACACACACATGGCAGGGCATTAGAACATAGAACTGACTACCTTATCACACTACAGTATTACGCATTTACAGAATGCGCTACCGAGATTACTAGATCGCAGACCTCTCAGAGGCATACTTCCAGGTGGGTGATGTCATCAGCAGAGGCAAAGACACCGATAGGGATTGTATGGAGTGTGATCAGTCTAAAAGCATAATAGTGTTCCAAGGCAGATGGAGATGAACCCACAGCAGTGGTGTGCGCAGGACAACTGGCTATCTATGGAGCAGTAGTACAACACTACATAGATACAAGATGCACCACAGACAGTACAGCTTTCAAGACAGTCAATATGACCTTCTAGGAATGCAGACATTGACATGGATGCTGGCAGTTATGGTGTACATACCTGGGAAACACTGTGTTAAATTTAGGAATCCATCCTGAAATGGGGTATGGCCATCTGATGCTTGGATGACCGCTATCGCTATACAGATAACAATGGCCATGGCCACACACAGGGGACACAACTGACACAAGGTGTCACTGTGCTACTATGTGTCCATCTACAAAACGGCATACTGGGCATGTTCACACACTTAGTAGTGAAGGGCTGTCTTGTATGCACAGAGATTCTAAACAGGGAAGGGCACAGTGGCACGGTATGTCAATAGTCATCATTGTTAGCATGAACGCTGTATGACATATGTCTGACACCAGTCGTGTACACAAGGTCTGCTGCTGTCCATCACCTTAGCTGTACCAATCCAAACCTGGCACAGTAATACCACCCATGGTGTTATCCTAGCAGGAGTGGGTACTTCGCACATGTAGTACCATATGTGGATGAAGAACCTGATACCAGGTAAACACCCTGACACCTACAGGACAACTGCATTGTATGTGTATGCCAAATAGTGCTAGATGTGTAGCATTCATAATCATAGCTGCCAATCTAGATCCAACACTGGAGAATACTGACATCTGTGCAGTGAGGAACACCTGGCATAAGGCACAGTCATGCACAATAGCACTACCACTGTATACCTGAGATACTGACATGTGTGCCATAAGACCATTACGGACTGCTCCAGGTGTTAGTGTCCCCACATATATGAAGGCCACTCACATGTACTGACCAGTACACTCTCAAAAACCATCACAGATGTATCAGGTGCAGATCACAGTGGTAAATGCTGCACTGTAGTATGTAGCCCTCATACATCACCGTGTCCTTGGACCAACGACACACATCCATACATTAGTACAACACCATGTTAATCATGACCAGTGCACTGTACCTAGCTGTACAGCAACTGTGCAGACTACCCATGTACTGACAGGGTTCCATCATGTGTTATGCAATGCAGTGATACCACTAATCCTAACCAGGTTGGCTGTACACATAACAGGGGCCCTGGGTGTTATACAGCTGTAACAGGCAACACACCCATGTTTGGAAGTGACATACATGTAACCACCATGGATATGTACATGCCCCACACACACACACACACACACACACACACACACACACACACGCAACACATATGTACATAGCATAGCTAATGCTGTCCTTCATGCAGACACGTGGCTACAGTGATTACACGCATGCACATGAAAGGTAGGTCCATGGCTGTTCAATGCTAACAGTACATAAGGTAGCAATGTTAACTGAGTTAACATTCCCTCTGTACTGGTTACCCATGACAACTATCATAGCATACAACAGTCCATGTGTCATGTATGTCACATGTTCATCAATTGCAATGCATACGAACACAGCTACATGACAGGAATGTAGGACCTATACACATGTACATGTAGTGGTGTGCATTCATCTGCAATTCATGAGCAGTAGCTGATGTTTGCTGTTTATCTGTGTCTGACTACAACGTGCAGTTGCAATACAGTACCATCATTGACACCTGTACATGGTGAAATACTGACATAACGGTAAGATGTACATCAGGTATGGATGGGTATAGATGGGTGTGTGTACATAAAGTGGTGAGCCACCTCTGCAGGTGGATGTTTGCTGGAGACAGCTCACAGGTGTGTCACACGCCATCCTACCAAAACATGTGCAAACAGTAGGCTATGTTTCCAGTAATTGAAGGTGTACATATACAACCTACAAAGAGGTCAGGGTGTCACTGACTGTAAAGCAGTTGACACCTGTAACACTTAAGTCCTCCCATGTTCATATAGCAGCACACTTGCCGAAGGTAGCATCGGTACACATTGTTATGTGGGCAATCCTGCTGCATGTCTGTCAGACGTATCAGAAGATAGCAGGTGTTTGTTTCACAGTACTGCCATGTGTGTTTGCCTGTGTGACCATATATGCCACGTATGGTGGGGAATACATCCCAATTGTTACCCACCCCTGTACACTGTTGTAGAGATCTGTACATACTGCAGTGTAGACAGCAAGGCATAGGCAGGGGCGGTATGTGCATCACACGCGTCAGCTATCTGTATTGTGCATGACATGTGGACTCCAGTGTGTGTATGTGTATGTATGGCTGTCTGGTGCATAGAGTAGGGATGTATGCTACCATTGAGAACTGATAGGGCCCCTACCCCTCAAGGTGATGCAACCTACTACCCTGTTTATGCTGCCAGTCATACGCTTTACTGACTACCTGTACATATTCATTCTCTGTGTCGTGTCATGTGGGTGTACCGTACTATAATGGTGATTAGCACAGAGGCAGGGCTCCTCACCTCAACACTATCCAGTGTGTGTTACAGTGTCTTTGACTCTGTGAGTGTGGGCGTGTTACTGTGTGTGTCTGTGTATGTCTGTGTGTGTTCACATACTGTAATGTGACAGCGTTCTACTGCTACACAGTGAGTCCCCATGCTATCAACTGGCCCCCACCCTTGACATCAGCTAGACCACTGTGTAAACCCCCCGCACCATGTAACTGTACCTATGAAGTTACCTGGTATGGATGTCCCATCTCTAGCCACCATAGCCTAGTGCTCACATGCTCCTGGATTGTTAGGTGTGTAGAGATCTATGGAATGTCAGCCTTACTAACAGTGAGGTAGAGGCTACGTATAGCATGCTGGTATTGCCATCCATGCCTGTGAGTACTCCACATGTACGCATCTGTAACTGGAAACGCTGGTGCTTAATGGCACATGCATTTAGACCTTAAGGAGGGAAGCAGGGCATCCTTACCAACATGCTGTTACTGTTGTTACCAAGACACATACTGTGAATATAAAACAATGCATTCCAACCGCAAACACTGTCACGCACTGGCACATGCAATGAGACCTTAAGGAGGGAAGCAAGGATTCATTACCAACATGCTGTGATTGTTAGCAAGACACATACTGTGAACATATAACTGCAACAATGCAGTCTAATCCTGTACTACATGGTATGTCTGCTGCGTGCCAACAGTACACAACAACTGTAATATACAATATTTCACTAATCTGTTCACCCTGTGCATCAGACCATATGAGCATGTCCCTGCACCGATGGTGTGGATGACAGGGATGTGGCACAGGCATCATCATATGCACGGGGTGATAATGTTTGCCAGGGGCCTAGGCTGCACCAGTGGATGACATCATGTGTGTGGGTTAGGGCCTGTGATCTACTTGGGCATGTGTGGTTATTATGCATGAGGGTGTTGGTGCCCTACAGATGTTTCTGGTCTGTGTGTGTATGTGTGCACACAGTTCTGCCATGTATCTGGCCTACACAGGGGTGTTGCTGACAGCTCCAGATTGTACAGACCAGGTTGTACAGCTCACTGTGTCCGTCCACGGCCACGTGACCTGTGCCTGCCAGGGGTTGCATGGGCACTACCAGGCAGAGGTACAGAATGGGTACTGTCCGATGATACATGTCCACTGGAACTGTGTCCTCACTGGGATCGTTCAGGGCCACGTCCACATGGCCTGCTGTGTCCTGGTGTGGACAGCGCAGCACTAGCTGCACTGCTGCTGCTACCAGCACTATGGGAGCGGGCATGTGAGGTGGCTCATTCGTATAGACCTGCACCAGGTGGTGTAGCTGGCCTACATCTACGTGGCCTATGCCTCACTCCTACCAGATGTTCCAGCACAGACAGCTCACATTCACGGATTGCCATGCCACGGTCAAGGATTCCAACCATGTCACCCAATTGCCTGTCCAAAACATCAGCAATCTGCTGTTGAGCATTTGCCAATGCCTGGATGTTTTCATTCAAAGAACAGATAGCAGCCCTCTGAAGCCTCTGCCCTTCTCTGTTCAGCCATTCAGCACGTGCCTGTGCCACCATTACAGTCTGAAATGTGTGTCTGGTGACACCAGCTGCTGCTGCGCTCTGTCATGCAGGTGCATGCCGGTCAGGGGTCCTCCTACGAGTAGCACTGGCCATATGCCTGTGTGGTGCATCTGCGGTCAGTTCACTGACACCATGGTGGGACAACACACCTTCCATGGCCACCACACGTTCCTGTTCCAAGCTGACACATGGTAACTGTCCTTCCTCTATGACCACTGGTGATGGGGTATGTGTTGGCATGAGAACTGTATGCGGGGAAGAGGGGGATATAGGTAGGATGGCAACCACAGGCACAGATTCTGCCCCTGACAACCCTGCCTGTACCTCAAGCATATGTTCATCACTGCTAGAGTCTGTGGGGACACTAACATCATATGGACAGCAGGAGGGCAACGCACCTACATCACCTGTGAAGGCAAACAAAGACTTTACATTACAATGGAGATGCAAAGATACACACACATGCACAGACACACACACACGCACAGACACACACACACACACAGACACACATGGGCAGACAACTATGCATGTGATATGACAGAAGGCATGCAGCATGCATGTGATACAGCAGACAGCATGCATCTCAGACATTAACAGTGTTAGTTGGATTACATCCCTGGGTTGCACACAACAGCAAGCATGTGTCATAGCAGAAGCCATGCATTTCACACAATCATGGTAGTAAGCATGCGTCCCTGTGATGCACCATGTGGATCAGCACAGGTTAACAGTACACATGGCTGATGTGAGGCATATGTCCTTGACATTAACATGTAGTATGACATGTAATCTGCTGATGTGTGCAGTGACATGCATACATGTTTGACACAATGGTGTCCTGACACATGTACAGCGGTGTAATGGTGTCACATTGCAGTATTGACTGTATGTCCTACAGATCAAATGCACTTTTAGCATATGTGTATGACCATTGAGGGTGGTATGAGGCATCTGTATTGCTATACAGTGTGAAGTACAGACACTGTGCCATTGCATGGAATCCTGAGGTGTCTCTATTGATATACAGTGTGGAATACACATACAGTGCATAGCCATGACTGTGTGCATACACAATACATACATACTGTGGATTGTGACCCACGTCTCTGAGGTGTATACACACTACACCATGCTGTGTCATGTGTGACAGGTCACCGGACAACATACTGATGACAGCCCTGCACAACTGCTAACATGTCTTAGCTGCCTGTCAACCGTGTCCACGCATGGCAGACTGCTCAATACACCATGTTCCACATGACATGTGTGTACCACACACACGAGGTGCACGGCTAACAGTGATGTCCGACAGCAGCAAGGGAACTGTATGGCATCTCTGGCCTGATGTGGTGTCTGTGTATGTATGTGGAAGCTGTACAGGTGACAATGTTCATGCTGTGACACAGTCATGATGTGCAACACATCGTATGTGGTCAGATTAAGTGACACCTCCACAAGCTGTGCACAGGCTGTTAGGATGTCCAGTGTTCCACATCTACTATATAACCATTCAACAAAGGCTATAGATGGACTGTGTGTACACAATGTGCAACAAGGTGTACACACATACACATCACATCGACTGTGTGTTACTACATGTCTCTGGCCATCCTCCATGGCCATGTGTGAACATGTGTTGGCCAAAGGTCTGTGATGGCCGTCTATGTCACCTGTCTGTTGTCCCATATGACATACACCCATAGATGTCAGATACTTCAGTGTCCACAGGGTTATACAGACAAAGAGTTGTATGTTTGGTATGTGGGTATGTTTTATTGGATAGTGTGACAATGTTGCAGCCGGACCATAAAATGTCTGGGACATGTCAGCTGGCACATCACAATGTCTGCACTCATTGCAGGGACACATTCCACAATGGTGGATCATGTGGGCTGCCCATATCCCAGCTCACTGTGTAGTACTGTTTGCGTACCCCACATGTATTGTTATGATGTATAGTACATATTCATACATTGAACAACACCTCCACCATTGTATGGACAGCTGTCCACACATCTATCAATGAGAGTTACTTTGAGGTCATGTTGTTGTTTCATTTTGTTTTTAGATATTGCAAATGGGTAGCCAGTGTGATTGATGAATGCTGCAGCCTGTATATCGTGACTGGACCATACATTATGTGTACATGTGTTAAGTGGCCACATGGTGAATAGATCTGTCCATTCACATGCCTGATACTGATAACTGTCTCACCTGCAATGAACTGCTGTCTCTGCGGCACGCCAGAAGTACCTGTATAGGGGTGACACAGAGGTTAGATCATTATCCATGATTGTATGACATCTACAGGGTGCACTTTGCATGTTAACACATTCGCCAGTACAATAGCATATACTACAGAGTATGCACATGTGTGCATACACAGGGTAGCATACTATAGTATGCGGCATGTGTGTAAACATACCTTGCATATGATGTTACATTACATAGTGTACAGTGACACATGCAACTACATGGGATATAATATTTCTATGTGCAGTAGTGACTTACCAGGCAACTCCAGGCTCTGTGGTTGGGTGACACCCACCTCCATGATGGCAGCTAGAGTTTGTGGATGCTGTTCTGATGGGGTCCCCAGGCTGGCCAGTAGCTCCTCGGTAGGTGTGAGTGTGGGCTGGGTTTGTGGCCCACCACCTGTTCTACCTTTTTCCCTGGCGATTGCATTGGCATGCTGTTAGACATGTCGGATCAGGTCTGTGCAATGTCTGTGCACCTGCTGGTAGGTGCGGTTATGGCCACCCACATCATTGAAACTCCTGCGAAGTTCCTGCCACAGGTCATCACGCTGCTGGCCATGCTGTGGAAAATGACTGAACAATTCCTCATAGTTGTCATGGAGGTATGGTATGAGTGCATCATCCTCCATGCGGCTATATGCCGGCAGTCATGATCGAGGTATTATCTGTAAGACATAATGATGGAGACAGGTCACAGCATCTCAGAGATGCACAGAGACACAGATGCACATTCATGTGTATTACATTTAGTATTTATGAACAGTTGTCTTTGCACATCGTCATGACACTTACATGACTGACATGTTTGTTTCACACACATGTAACACCGAATGGGTATTGCTCATACTCCATGTGAATGCTGTCATGATGTGGCCATGTCTGTTTGCCTGTACTGGTGTTCCTACCTATCAGCACATGCTTAGATGAATGCTGTTGATGTTGATGCTGTGTATATGTCACATATCATCACATACACTACCTTCACGGACATGGACAGTGACAATGCAGACATGCACACGGAAACCTTTACAAGCATGTGTTTTGCCACATACATCTACACGGCACTGTACAACAGTTCAACATCCTGCCATGTATCGCCACTGTTGCACATGTGATACACATGGGACAATGGCTATCAGGATGGTATTCGCAGGGATGGTTATCAACTATAGCATGTACAGCCAGGATCATGTAGTATCCTGTATGCCCTGGGCCATGTATGGCCATAGGATGCCAGGCTTTCTAGCTGTATCTGACAGCCATGTTCCCAGCGACAGGTGAATCAATGCTACATTACTGATCCAGACAGTCACTGATACATCTACCATGTGGTCATCACACCATGTATGACAGAGATGACATGTACAGCTTTACTGGACAGGGTTGCATGGTATGGCAGGAGTATGTCACATGTATGGCACAGGGATCTGTCCGGCATGTGGCGACCCTGTACTCGGACGGTGGCTGCCCATGATGTATGTCTTTCAGATCAGGATATGTATGTGTAGCATGTCCAACATCACAGTGTTGCACATGTCTTTATGCAGGGTAGGCAGCATGCTGCATAGTGGAGATGAGGATTGTGAAGGCTGGTGACGCCCATCCCAGCATAGCCAATACCCCTTAAAAGTGATATGTGATCCGATATTCGTCATGTGAGTGCTGAGTATGGCTGTCCAATGATCTCCATGCTCATGGATGGCACCCTGTCATGACTTAGGTTGCCTCTTATGACTACCTAATAGCCCTGGTGATGTCACTAGCTCAGGGAGGTAAACTGCACAGCACTATCCCTTACACACAGTGTCCATAATGTTGACCGCTGCCAAGGTGGTAGTTAATGGGTCCACGGTTATTAACATAGCGGTGACAATGCAATAAGCTGCTGTCAGATTGTGCACATATGTCACGCACCTCACCCACAAAGCCCATGCTGTATGTTATCCACAACACTGAGTCAACTATTGCTCCTAGGTCATGGCCATTCACATTCTCACATATGCAGATGCCACCCATTTGTCTGTGTGGTATGGGCTACAATGACAGGGGAGTACAACACATTAACCCAGTTTACTGTAGCTGCCACTGGTGTGCTATGCACATGTCACTCAGACACCTTTTGTAGTGTTGCTTCTGTGAAAAGGCCACTGCTAGAACACTTCTGTGACATATGATGGTACATGTAGTATACTGAGTGTAGGTGGAACACATTATGTGTGATGATGTCCTCTGACCTGTCACAGGTATGCTTTGCAGTGTGTATACATCAGTACTGTAATCTACAGCTGTACTGCTAACAACATCTACATTGATTAAGGTTCATAGGCTTTCAGACCATACTCATCAGGGTGATAGTGTTGTGCCTCCCATTATGAGTGGTGTCTCCACTTTGTGGGTTGTGATGACTGTTAGTGTGATCCATTCCATATTTTCACAGACTGCCATGAACCTATGTTTTACATGGCAGTGCATGTGTAGAGCCAACTGTTTTGCCATATGTGTATTCTACGACCAAGAATTTGGACAGGTCACATGCAGCCACAGTGTACCTTGTACCATCATAGTTATGGTTTCAGGGGCTCTGTTATATTCATGGATATGTGATTGTGTACCTATTGGGGGGGCAGTGAGTTGAAATTACTCAACAACCTATCTGTATTGCTTATGCATGCTCAGCACTTATTCAGAACATGTACACACTTCATGAGCTACTAATTACTTTATAACTCAAACCTACTCATTTCCTCCTGGGAAACACTGTTTGTCCTTACATTTCCAGCATGCTTGCAGTACAACAGCTGTTGTACACACTTACCTCACATATCTTGTGAGTACTGGTTGACTAGAGAGGCATGTCCAAATGTCAATTACCAGTGTTATTGTCTGTCTATATGATGACTGTGGGCAACATGTGACAATATAGCAGTCGGCTCATGTACGCAGTCAATGCTCACCTCCTAACATACGACACTACAGCCTGTGGGAGATGCACATATGTAGCCATGCTGGAGGTAATGCTCTCTCCAACACAGACTTACCCTGACAATCATGTGGGGATGTTAAACATTTGCAGCACACACCACTCATCACATAGTCTCAGTAGATCTCCACCACCACAAGCCACACATAGTAAGAGTACAACATTTGTGGAGCCCCACCATACTACTCTATGTAGGCAACAGAGGCAGCCCACAGCCTGTGGGAGATGCACATATGTAGCCATGCTGGAGGTAATGCTCTCTCCAACACAGACTTACCCTGACAATCATGTGGGGATGTTAAACATTTGCAGCACACACCACTCATCACATAGTCTCAGTAGATCTCCACCACCACAAGCCACACATAGTAAGAGTACAACATTTGTGGAGCCCCACCATACTACTCTATGTAGGCAACAGAGGCAGCCCCCATCACCAAACACAACACCAATTGCTTATAGGCCACAGACTCATGTGTGTCCGTCAACTACAGCCAATAGGGTGTTATAACATACACAACACACTAGTCATAGGTGACTCTGTAGGCGGTCACACTGAAGTCCCACTCAGCAGGCCACACAAGGTGCTAGTCACTGACATCTGGCTGTCGGGTAACAGGATCCACAACGTGACCTATGCACTCAGGTCACTCCTCAACAGGTACAATATGGCTGTCATTCTCCACGTTAGTGTGAATGCCCTGAGATGTAACTTCCTGGACTACATGTACAGGGACGTGCAATAGCTCTCCAATCTTGTAGCCCAGGCAGGTATCGCCCTAGCCCTGAGAAGCATTCTGCATTAGTCCTGACTGATGACACAGTGGAACAACGGAATTATTCACGTCAACAGTTGCCTCTGCATCTGGTGTCATTCCAAGGGTATCCAGTATCTGTCTGCTTTGACTGACATGGTCAACAAACCTCAATGCTTTGCCACAGATGTTCCGCACCTGTTGGCCCTGGGATTATGGATAACATCTCAAGCTCTTGCTGCTCCTATAATGCCTGTTTAGACACATTTCAGACACATATTCACCACCTGAACAAGTACAAGCAAGCAAAACCTGAGGGTATTGTTACTCAATGCTTGACATCTCCATCTCACATGCACTCATCCAAGGCACTCCTTATAATGGACCACTTTGATGTCTCTGCAGTGACCGTGACCTGCTTCTAGACTCCGGAGAACAGCCCTGCACTGACAGGCTATTACACAGACCACACCTTTCAGTCATGTAACCAGGACCACAACACCCATGGCAGAGGTGTGTCCATATGTCACAGGCATGTACACACCTCCATGCTGGTGGCTTAGCACAATGCATCAGAGGCAATCCAAGTGCAACTAACTGTGGCCAGAACTGCTGTACAAATTGTAGCTTGCTATGGATTCCACAACATACCCCATGGTTAACATCCCTCATTTCTTGGTGTACTGGAAAGTAGGGTTCACACAGGAACTACTGATGTGACACTGACACTACCACACACCTAACCGTGATACCTACTCATGTACCAACACATTAGGCCAACACCGTCATGGGTTGATAAACTCCATTTGGCTGGGTCAACATATACTCACCACCACCAAGGCCAACAATATCATAGACCTGGACATTACCAACATGTATGACTGGTGTAACACACCTGGGGTATCCCCTCATTGGTCAGTTCCGAACGTATGATAATCACCCTTGTTATCCACATCACGGCACCACACCCTTCACAGAAAACACAGTACAATATTTCTACAGAGCCAACTTCACGCTTTGTATGACAGGAGTTGTAAATGCCATGACACCTGTGCAGATGGACAATATAGTTACAAATGCAGAAACATTCCCAACTGCACTTCATTAGCACTTACACAACTGCATGGATCATGCTATCTCACACAGAGCCATGACAGTACCCACCACATAACGGATGCCTCTCTGGGGGTCCACTGCCATGGACATACTGCACGACAGGAGGAGATAGTTGCAAAGTTGGGTACACTCCCAGTGGTGGTGTAGCTCCCTAGTCAGCCTCAGTTGGATTCTGGGATCCCTTCTTACATCCACCAACACTAGCTACGTCAGCATTACTGCAACACATTCAAAGGACTACTACTAAGCATTATGGAGGTATGTCACTACTCTTGATGGCAATACCCACATCTGCTCTGACAGGTTAGGCAGACACATTACAGAACCGACTAATATTGGCAACAACCTGGCAGCTAACTTTACACCCCTCTCACATCCTCATGGGCCCACATCTATACAGGATCAATGCAGAGTCCCTGCAGTCACAACTACACCATTCAGACCTGCTCTCTCTAAAGCCTGGAACACACATTCCATGTGACCATCCTACATCCCAGGCTGTGTTTTACACAAACCTTAGAATGACATGGATCCCCACTTGGGCACCAGATTCACTAGTAGCCTTGTATCATGCATTGTGGGCCCTGACTGGCACACAGTAACAGTTATCACACTCCACAGAGGTGGCACCACAATGGACCAGAGGAACTATTGCCCTATACACCTGACTAGACTGTTCTGCTAGGCTATTGAGAACATCATCATGGAAGTCCTTCACAGAGACATTGTTGGCCTACACACCTTTGATACCACCCAGGTTGGATTTGTTAGATCCACAACATGGCTCCTAAACCTGGTGGAGTCCTGCGAGACAGTTACCAAGGTTGTAGATGATGGTAAGGGGGTCCACACAGCCTACCTTGTCCTCTCATTGGCTTTCAACACTGTTCACCATTCTGGTATTGTCACTATACACATCCACCTGCACAGCGACCCATACATCCTGGGCTCACGGACAGGATACACATGGTGAGGGTAGCATACCACAGTTCCTACTGTACATCAGTTACAATTGGCACACCCCAGTCCTCAGTCATAGGGACCCTCATGTTCATTATGTACTTCCCTGAGGTACATTCCAGCACAGACAGACGTTCCCTGAATAGGTTTCCAGATGACTACAAGCTAGGGGCCATGATTGATTCACCAGCTAATATACACACCCTCCATATGGATATCACTGTGACGGATACCTGCCGTTGGTAACATGGCCTCAAGCAGCATGGCAGATGGTGCATAGACATACCCTTTGGATTACAACAATCATCCTGTGACTATCATATAGGTGGTGGTCCCCTACATACATGAGACATTATAAGGGATCGTACTACACACATAGATAGCACCCACTCCTTTGAAAACCTATTGCCAAGAGGGAGTGGATATCCTTCTACATGGCCACCGTAACCTGTACTGGTTTGTAGCTGGAACAAAGCCTGCCATTGTACCTCTATAGTCCTGACTTATGAAACACATTCAGGGGTACAACACCCTCTCTGAGGTGTACCTTACAGGTCAGCAATGGCTTTAAATACCACAACATCAACACATCAACAGTATTACTCACCTCCAAAGGATGATGTATGCAGCACAACTACTGGAACCCCAACTGTAGTCATTTGCATACTCGGAGGTGACCTCTGCTGAACATACAAGGCCCATGTACACACCAATATTGATGGGTATGCTCCACATAAGCAACATAAGCAAAGGTCCCTAAGAGCGACATGCTCTGGGATATGTACCCAAACACTACAATGAGTAGCACGTGCTGGAGGGATACATCCCTGAAGCAGACACTCACCATGCTTTGAAACATAATTCCTATGTACATCAGACAGGGACCCTCACTAGCACTCTTCATGAGGTACCTCAATGGGTGGATGGGGGACAGACATGTATGCCAGGGATTACTGCAGTGGCTGTACTGTACACAGGTGCAGGAAACAAATGGCTGTGCTGTTCAAAGGCACAGGACAGTAACCTAGGGAGGTGCCGCCAGTGACAACACTGTATTAGGGCTTACAAATGGACTTGGCCAGACAGCATAGTACCTAACTGCGAATCTATGACGCTATTGCATGTCCTTTGTGCATGGATAATTGAGTAGCTCTTCCATTTCAATTAGCTATCATGCTGTTACACTGTCTGGTGACTACAAAACATATGTATCCTGTTAATGTGCATTGTACAGTCCAATACACATACCTTATGTTTGCATAATATACCAGTCATGCTATGTAAAATATTTGACTTATCTACCTACAATACTGTACTTTACACATATTTGAAAGCATATCCCATGATGCAAAACATAATTGCACAGTGGGACCACTTTAGGCATGTTATTCTCATTATACGCCCATACATATGCCTACTGTTACTGTATATCAACATACGCTAGCCCCTGTTATGGCACATACTTGTTGGACATACCCTACCACCAACAGCGGCTGGAGTACAATTGTTATGTTTAAAGCCCTTATGTAGCATCCCTTGTGGTGTCTGGGGTGTTTACCTTGTGGCCCACAGCAGTACACACAATTTCTACAAGCATTACCATGCTCAACAAGACATCACTACATAATACTTTTTTCCACTGTCTGCATTGCGTACACTTTCATTTATACAGAACAGGCACTACATACACTAACATACTGAGTGTTCTACATACCTTCTTAGTGGTCCGAGTATACAATACTATCTGTGTTACACCTCTCCACTTTAAATGATTCAATGGTATGAGCATACGGTTTGAATGTATGGCAAGTCATCGTTTTATACGTGAATACCTGTAACATGTGGTATCCTGCCACCAATTGGTGTTACAGAGTAAATTATTACATGCACATCAGCTGTGCAGCTACTCCATTGGCCAATTACATGGCAACAGTGGTGTATAATTGAATACTCCACTTGGGCGTTGTCCTTTTGCCCTACCTTCGAGGGAGACGGTCTGGATGTATTGTATTGTGATGAATTGCAACAGCTATATGGAGAGACCCAGATACTTTGAAATCATGTCCCCCGTGGATTTTGTGTGACGGCTACAGTAAATAGTTCTACATGTGAATGTAGTTGTTATCTCAACCGTCTGTTATGAGACTATTGCAAATGAAACCTGTAACATCGGTGTCTGTTCCATTGTACAACAGCAATGATTTCACATGGCGCCATTACAAGTGTGTCTCTCACAAGGTATGTTAACACTTCTGCAGATGTCATTGAGTGAGTGGATGGTTGTGATGTTATTACAGTCTGTATTGCAATTGTTTCAGCTGTGAGGCAGATGTAGGTGGGTGTACATAGCAGATAAAGGTTTGTGAGGACTGCATGTATACATATTCCATATGTGTGTGAGGGCCCCTTCCCTAATTGAAGACCTGTCATTTAGTAGACTAATACTATGGTTATTGCAGGCTTAGTCATTAAACCATTGTTAATTGGTTCCTACATAGCATGCAGGTGATGTTGATCCTTCAATCCCTCCCAAATACATCAATATGTACTGAACTGTTGCTACATGAAAGCTGTCTTGTGAATTAAGTCACAAGTATTTGCACTCATTGCTGTTGTGTTGGTGACTCCTACTCTTTGTCCTGGATTGCCACCTTTTCAATTGGCCATATTGGGACATTTTCTGGGCACATATCAGGGTTTAGAGGCCTACACAAACACTGTCAGTACAAAGGATAGAACTTACTTTTGCCCTACATTGAACCTTTTATTCTTGTAGCACTTTAGCTGCTTATTATGTTTCTTCACAAATTTACGTTTTAGAGAGACGGACGTAACTATGTCATGCAACTATTACTTCATTTATCAGACATCACTATGTCCTACAATCACGGAATTTGCCCTTTTTAATATTTGTTTTCAGGACACAGCTGCCCAAAGAGGGACTTTCCCTCTCAAATTGGAACAGGTGGTAGCCGTATGCTTAGGGCCAGATATGACCACAACTACTGTAATAATCTACCTCTGAGTTTGCACGAACAGACCCACAATGCAAACACACACACACATTACAGTCCCATGGAAACACACAAAGCACTCTCAACACAAACTTACACACACTACAACAATCGAAAACACACTTATACACAGTACCTACCTGGACCGCAGCACTGGCAGCGATAACTACATGTCCCTTGACATTGTGATAATATTACTCGCGGTTATACTATTCAGGTACTCTGATCTTTCTGTCTTTCAGCCTCGTGATTACGCGTGTCGGTATGTAAAGCATTTGGTAGTTGGCAGTATCCTATTCATTTGTACCTCCATGGTTGTGTACATGTCGTTAACCTGTCTTTATATTCACAGATATATGTATTTCTGTATATATCAACATACATCTCTCTAACACCCTTTCTATCCCTATGATATATATATATATATATATATATATATATATATATATATATATATATATAGAGATAGATAGGGAGAAGGAGAGAGAGTGTACACACCTTTCGTTCGGTACATGGCGGTGCATTCTGTTTGCTGAACCCTGCACTTTTGTGTTCTAACCTGTCACAATACACATCTGCCATTGGTACATCTCGGGTAGCTTGGTGGTAGGTGAGTGTGTACATGGTTGTGTGTTCTACTCCTGCCAGTGGTCATTTTACCTCTCAGAGCAGGCACTGTTAGTACATGACTGAATAATGCTGGTTTCACCTGTTCTGGACATCCATGACTGTGATCTGCATGGAATTCTGCATGCTTAAACCTGTTTTGCGCATATCCATGTAGTCCTGTTTAAACGACGCTTACCGTCACTTGCCGCCACATTAACCCGCTAACATGTGCTTACACATGCTCTAATGACCTACATCCAACATCCATTATTCGTGCCATCGGGATTACATTACGGACCTTGCATGACATGGAACCGGATACATACACAACACAGTCAGTGGCTTTACCACTTGGTTATCTGTTGTTTGCACAAGTGTTAATGGTGTTTTGTATGTGGACTGTACTACGGCTGTTCCTCCATACTGCAGTCAAATGTGTAACTCAGTTTGTTTACATATGGATGATACCACTTCACAGTATGCCCAAGTGATGTTTAATGGATGTGCTCCAGCATTGGGAATCTATGTCAGAGTGAGCCGCACACTGTCATGTTCTACACCTTGACACAACCATAACTGGGGAATGCTGGGGTGGTGGATACCTGTCATGGGTACTCCCCATGCTTTGGCACTACATCCCTACTTATACTATATGGAGGCCCTCATTGACACACCAGGGAATCCATGCAGAGTAGGTGGGGAACAGTGGTTACACATGTGGATCTGGACATTGGCTCTGTTCCACAGAGGGACAGTTGGTTGACCGATGGGGTGGCAATAGCAGACACATTTTGCATAGGCTGCTGCATAGCCTCTGACAATCGGGCATGTACCTACCAATGTACATAGGCACCCATACATACAGTATCAACATATGCTGTTAGCTTCGTTTACTGTTCAGGTGTTGACTTTCCTTGTTGCAATAGCTGTTGTGTGTGCAATAGTTGAGGGCTGCCTATGTAGGATTCACACAGTAGGCCACCTATACATTACAATTTGCAGGTGGTCATGTGTGTGTGTCATCCATTTTACTGTGTGTGCAGGTGGAGAAGTGTGTCAGTCCATAGGGGCCTACACTGTCAGTGTATGTGCTATACGTTCCCACTTTGCCAAGGCATGGGCATATTGGGCACACCTCCGTCTGCCTACTGTGGCTGGCACAGGGTGTTCGTGGTCTGAATCCCTCTGTGCCTGTGATGGCCTTGGCAATTGTGGTGGGCTGTGAGGGCCTTCACCATTATGTCCCTGCTGCAGCTGTTTCCGCAGGATCATATTATGTAGCATGGCACATACTATGAAGATGTGGGCACACATGCCTGGAGAGTACTGCAAGGCTCCACCAGATATGTCCAAGCAATAGAACCATGATTTCAGCATCCCAAACACACGCTCTATGATGATTCTGGTTTGTGCATGTGCCTCATTATGGCGTTCTTGCATGGGTGTGTGTGCATTTCTGATGGGAGTCATCATCCATGGCTCCAGTGCATAGCCAGCATCCCCCACAAGGTGGCCATATGGGATGTCCCCACTGACAAATACCTGATACAGCTGTGGGCATGCCAGATGTGGGAGTCATGGTAGCTTCCAGGGCTGCCAGCACACTAATCTGTGATAAGGCCCTGGGCATTGCACACGACCTGTCAGTTGATGGAGTGGTATCCCTTGAGATTTATGTAGCACCTACCATGGTCTCCGGGTGGTGACTTGATATGTATGTGCATGCAGTCTATTGCACCCAGTACCTCCGGGCAGTGTGCCACATGGTGAAAGAGATGCATATTGCTGGCCAACTCCTCCTGAGTTCGGGGGAAGTATATATGCTCACTGGCATGTGGTAACATGGCATCCAGGAACTGGTGGAGTACCCTGGATGGTGATGCCTGTGAGATCCCCATAATATCTCCAGTTGGCCTTTGAAAGGTACCTGTGGGTAGTATTCTCAGGCTTACACATACCTTCTTGTCCACTGGGATGGGTTCCTCTCTGTTGTTTCTGGCTATCAGGCGTGGCCGGCACAGCTCCACTATTTGCTGTATGATGTCCTTGTCCACCCTGTAATGCTCTACTATCTCCAGATCATGTAGCCCCTGGTAGGTTACCCTTGGTCTGAACACTCTTCACTTCCACTGGGGCCTGAGGTGATTGTCAGCATCATCTTCCATAACACCTTCAGTCTCCAACACATGCTGATGAATCACAGCTATGGCAGCTCCCACCATGTACATTGTAAAAGTTCCCCGTCTGTTTACACCGATGGTGCAGTATTTGGGAATACACATGTGTGTGTGAGGTGCCTTCACACTTTATACTATTGTGCTTTGAACACTGATGATGTCATAGGGTTTGTATGTACATTAGAAGCTGCAGGGTATCTTGTGTTTTACCACGGATACTGCTATTGTGCTGCCTTTGCTGTTACATTACATTTAGCTGCCATAGATTACCTCTTTCCCTTGCCTCCACTTTTCTTAATAATTCCCCTCCCATTGTCAGCATGCATTCAGCAGCCTGCTTTCTTGTTTTGTACTTTCCCGAACCAGAATTGTCTTGCCAAATGTGTTCTATTGCCAATCTATTGCAAGTTTGCTTTGCTCGGCAGTTACAGTTCTCTTTTCTTTGCAATCTGACACCTCCCCTATCCTGTTCTGCAGGTTGCTGCTAGCAGCCTTGTTAGCTGGTGTCAATTGCCCACTATGACTTAATAGGTGTTAATTGCTTGGTTGTACTCCTATTACCCTAATATAGCATTTCCTTATTGTCTTCCCCTACACTTCCTTTTTGGCCTGTGGTGCGCAGCGTGTGAGTCCACTTACCTGGATTCGGGCACGTTTTCATCCAGGTACACATGCGCTTTCAGGCACCATGTGTGCTCTCAGCTGAGCAAAGCTATACCTACATCCATGCCCCTGTCCTGCGGCTTTGCTTAGCAATGGGCAGCCCAGATTTACATTGCTCCAATATGCTTACAGTTGCAGTGGCATACCCCACTGCTGATGTCATGTATTCCTACAGACCACTCCTTGGTGTTGTAGAGCTGCGCCGTATTGTACATCCTTAGGCCGGCGGGACGTTTGTGATTCATTATTACTTGCCTCATTTGCATGGCATTGACTGCTAATTCATAGTTACCACACCGAACGATGTCACAGGCCCTTAGCAACCCTTACAGCTTGGTTGTGATGTAGCATGCATATCATTGACTATTATGGTGAAATCATGATTTTTGTTACATTGCTATTTTATGACATTTGTATATATTTTCCTTGTGTTCTCATTTCCGCACACATGCCCTATGGTTGTCCTTTGTGCTACTGTGGCTATGACATTAAATGTTATTTTTTATGTGTTGTGCATCTTTTCTTATGCCATTAGCTGTATATTTAGTAATTGGCATATGTTAACTTTGTTATACATGAGTCTGGTCCTCTTCCGTAGCTACGATGCTCTGTTTGTCAACATGTAAACCATTTTTTTTTGGTTTACATTTCTGTAGGCTTACCCTACGCCTACGCCACTTCATGAATCGCTATGTACCTTCATTTGCATGCTGCAGTACGGCGCATGGGGTGATTTGCATGCCTACGCCGGGAGCTGCACAGATCTGGCGTATGCCGGTAGTGCACGTGGAATTAGATCGTACCTGAATCACTTGGCGGCCATATTTGGCATTATACCACCTACGCTATGCCTGCGCCTGACGCAAGCTTCATGAATCCCAGGGTATACCTTTTAACTGCACTTTTTTGGCTCAAAATTGTGCTTTGTTCATCCTTAAAACTGGTGATTGTGGGAGAAAAGGTGGTGGCTTATATTTAATAAATAATGACAATAATTAGAGTTATGGACTTTTTTACTTCAGAAAATTCTTATTAATCCACATTCTCTGATTCTGTTGGCATCAGAGTTAATAGTACTACTAAGATTTTATGGGTCCCTGATTATTTCATGATTTGTCCCTGATTCTGGAGATAAGAGGTTGAGACGGTGATTCATATGACTGAAACACAAATCAAAAGCTTCTGGTATCCCCAGTACCCCTCCCATACACACACACACACACACACACACACACACACACACACGCACACGCACACACACACACACACACACACACACACACACACACACACACACACACACACACACACACACACACACCTGGTCCTCCTCACTGGAACATTTATGGTCCTTTTTCTGTGAAATTTCAGGAACATAGCAGCATACAAAATATGAACACATTACTAATGATTTCAGACTTTGTGGAGTACAGTATCACATAAAAATGCTATAAGAAACTGACTCCTAGAAAATGGGGTTCATGCATGCAGCACTTAACTCAATTAAAGTACAGCAAAACAGAAATCACATTCTTCAAGGCATAGCATATTCTTTCCTTCATGAAACACTGAAATATAAAGTTGTTTGCTAGCAGCAACATTTTCATTAGTCACAGATCTCTTTAATATGAAATTATTCAGTTGACTTTTACTTCTGCAGAGATTGTGCATATTGACTGATATTAGTGGACTGTAATGACAGAAGTTTGAATGGCATTTTATGGTTGAAATGTTCTGAACTGGGCAGTTTTATCATTGGTTCATATGTTATGTTTCATTACTTACTGGGAAAATATTCAAAACTAATTTAAAACATGCTCTAACAAGTGATGCTGTATTATACAAGGGATATAATTTAATTATTATATATTATAATTTAATACAATCAGGAAGGTGAATCAAAATAATTTTTTCATGGTCCTAAAAATGTGTGCAAGGGCCCCGTGATTTGAAATCAGCCCAAAGGTAAACTTAATCTGCCACTGTCCAGATGCATTTTCTTTGAACGTGGGTTTCAATGCTGTTTCAGTGAATGTGAGTTTCAAAGGCAGAGAGGTTTTAATGCTAAGTCTGTTTTCAGTGTGAGACTGTATTGCTTTGTTTAGCAAATGTCTATCAGTGTTTGTGCTATAAATTTTAAAATAAAGTTTTAAATTAAATCCAAATATTTGTAATCACTGTAGAAGTAAAGGAGAAGACAGTATGCACACTGAAAGTTTTGATCAGTGTTTATGGCAACTGGGGAGAAATGGAGAAATAGCCAAGTAATGGGACACTGGAATGGCTGTGTGGGGGTGGGGGTGGGGATGTGGGCGGGGGGTGGGGGGTATCAAAATTACACACATTTTGCTTTCATGTAGGTGTCCAGAATTTGTGACATGGAAAGTCGGCAACCCTACCCATCAGAGTTCACATATCCTCATAACAGTGTTGTCTGCTCAATATTGTTTACATTTTTTGACTCACCACAGGTGATTGAGTATGCTGGAGCCAAATTAATGTCTTCAGTTTGTTGACTGGTGATGTTTGCTACCATCTTAATGGTCCTGTCCTTGACAATCTTTGCAGAGAGAGAGAAAGGGGGGCACAACACTAATTTTCTGAAAAATTTCACGTTTGTTTTTGAAGTCCGAGAATAGATGCTGTAATATTTTAATGATTTATTCTTTCATGTGTTCTCCATCTTTGAACAGCTTTCCACATCTTACTATTTCTCCTGAGCTGTCACAAAACTAGCAGCAGTAGTTCAGTTTATAGACTTGATCTACTTCTTGAAAGTATATTTTCTCTGATTAGATTTCCACAGCAGTTCCAAAATTGCTCTTTAGCATTCATCTCCAGCTTGGTACCTTTCAACAAATGCTGTGTATTTGTTCTGGAAATGTCTTTCAACATAACATTTTTTGTTATTTGCTAATTTCTCACCACATATCATGCATACTGATAAGCCAGCATCATTGGCAGTGAAAGCAAATGAATCTGTCCATGCAGAATTAAACTCTCTATTTTCTTCCTAAACTTTTCTTTTTTTGGATTTATCCATGGTTAGCTTACAGGAGGTCAAAAAGTGAGGATTAGCCACCTGCAGACAGCAGGGAAAGGCTGTGGACTGTAGACATTGTAGGATGTGATGCATATTCTGGTTGACAAAATATTAAAACACTTATTTTTTATTTTAATGTCACAATATTATCTTGATCTCCAAAATAAGAGGTGTTCACTTTGAAAGAAAAAAATAAAAATAAAATAAAAATAGCCATTATTTATTTCCATATTATTGTTATTTTTTTCAAAGCTACAGGGAACCACTTCAAAGGGGTGGAAGAGCCGCATGTGGCCCCAGAGCCAAGCATTGCCTACCCCTGCCTTAAATTGAGATAATGTGCATGCATTTTAATTTTTGAAACCCACAAACTTGACTAATGACTAACATTTATTTTATCCATATTATTTTCATATTTTTCATGATATTTACCAATGCACATTGGTGCCGATCATCAATGCCCCACAGAGAATAATAGTTCTCATCCTATTACAAAAATGGGGAAAAAACACTTATGCATGTGCAAAGACTTAGCCATCATCGGTGCTAATGAGAATGTAGTTGTGCACTCCACTTAGCACAGTGGACATTAGAATTCAGAAAAATCTTTTTCCCTGTAACTGCCTTAAAGACTCAACATGTTAATGATGTCTTTATTGAAAGACAGTGCAATAAGTACAATGTCTGAATCCCCTTAAGGAATAGTAGTGCTGTGTTCTCTTTTGCGGCATCATATGTGTAATCATTTCATTTTTACATCATAATGTACCCTATCCACTAGGCAAATGCCATTCATGAACATATAATGATTGTTTTATTAACATAAATACTTTCCATGGCTCATTGCAAACATTTCATAGTTATGTATGACATTACTGCAGTATGATATTGAACAGATGTACTGTACCAGCGTTACACACCTAAGATGACAACAGTTCACATAACTGCTTCCCGATAAAATGATATATGTGCCTCACTACAAGTTCATACACTGGTCAAGGTGTGTTTTTTAACTTTCAGAGGTTAGAGTCTGACTTGGACTATGACATTCATTACTAATATACACTTTTGTGTCCATAAACAATGTTCATTATGTACAGTTTGGAATACAGTGATGTGTAGTAACAATAAAGTCATTGGCTGTGCTCAGATAAAATGCAATGGATATGTATCAGCAGTGGGATATCAGCCAACAATGTAGAAATCCATTTTGTACTTGTTACACCTCCCATACACATTAATTTCATTAAGGTAATGTTGACATTACAATTCATTAATTTGGATAGTACTCCTGATAATGTTACATACATGTCTCCTAGAGTGGTCACCTCAATAATAATAATATCATGCATCTGTGTGTATGTATGGAACAAAAAGCGCATTTGTAAAGAAATCAGAAAACATAAAGGCAAGGTACACATGTAGTTGATTATGTGCAGCACATCAAAACAGCTTTGAAAGCATTGCTCACATCTTCAGTGGCATATCTAGATATTGGTCATGTCTAAGTATACCTGCAATATGCTTGGGTTCACATACTATCACACTCAGTATGCATGGTCCTGTCCTCTATACTTGGCTTTCCCTAAAATAATTATGATGTTTTTTAAAATACAAGCACCTTACACATACATGTACAACTTGTCTTGTAAACTACAAGTGGCAGTTTTGGCAGTCATTCTTTGTGTGACTATTGGCATAGTGCGCTCTCACTGGTCATTAATAATTGTGGTCAAATGGTAGTTGTCATCCTCTCTTCAAAACTCACAAAATAATTACTCATGCACTAAGTATCTTTCATCAGATGCACACATGATCTTAATATTGGCACCCATAAGTTAGTATTCAACATATAAATATGATAAATGCACGGATCAAATATTCTACATAAAAGCATTTGTGCCTGAAGGTACTAATACAATGAAGGGACTACATATAGTGCAGCAGTGACAGGGTTGTAATACACTGAACAGGTCTTCATTTGACTATTACCATGTCAGTCTGCAGATGTAGCACAGTAAAACAGAATCACATCACTGGCATGAGAGATAAAATATGAAGACATGATAGACATGATGACATGTGCACATTACTGCAATATGCACTCTTTATTTTCTGATGCACACAAATAAGTAGGCATATTCCCAGTCACGTGCATGACTGTAATCTTCTTAAACATTTGTAAAATCAGTTTCGCCATGATTTTACTAGGTAATACATAGAGGTCAGTAGGCCACAGGTTTGATTGCAATGTACTATACATAATCAATCACAAAATCATTTTTATGTCACAGCAGTGCATCCTGTAATACTGTTACAAAATGTCCATAAGGACAATACAGAGGAACATGTGATTACATATTTGTGTCTAATACTGTTAACCTTATGAATGTCATAAACCTTGTGAATATTGTAAACTCTTCATGAGTACATGCCAAAAGTGGGAAAATGTCAATTGAAATGTACCTGATATATCACAAGTAATCAGAATGAGGTGGGGTCACTGCGGAGCAGGTATTCCTGATTGCTATGTTGGACTAGGACTGATTTTATCAATTGGTTATGGACATCATGTCACAATTGTCTGTCAGTCAACTTAATGTGAGTGCATAGTCTGCATTTGCAGAAGTGTTCCTACCTGTCTGAGTAGCCCATGTATCTTTGAATTAGTCAGTTCTTAAAGTCTGAAAGATGTGAGCTCAATCACAAACAATTGAAAATATATGTGTGGGACTTCCCTCCTCTGGGTCAGTAATCAAAGATCCTCAATCCTCACCACTGGAACCAATGGGTGACGTTCACTGGGATGATAAGAGGTACACACACGGTGTCTCCAGATGCAACTCTCTGCATCAAGCACAATTTCCCTTAAGAGCACATGGGGGAATACAATCAGTCCGGGGCTGGTTTCTCCCTTTTTCACCAGATCACCAATAAGACTCCCCACTGGCACAATTATAGAGTTGAGATCTCAGCTAAGAGTCCACGCCAAGACCTCCAGGACCCTTTCTGTCTAACCAGTGCTTTGCGTCCCTGCCCAAGTAGCTGACACACATACTCTTTGAGGTGTGATTTACACACAAACACACACACACACACACACACACACACACACACACACACACACACACACACACACACACACACACACACACACACACACACACACACACACACACACACACACACACACACATCTGGGAAAGGCTGGCACAGGTTTACTAGCCATGCCCCCTTCTGCCCAGACTGTAAGATAGTTATGACTGCTGCCAGATACTTCCGCCAGCTGCCTTAAGGCTCTTCCAAGGGTACCCAATATACTGAGTAAAATTAATATTAATACAAATGGTAGTTTGACCAAGAGCAAGGCTATTAGGACTGGCCCACACAGTGTCACCAATTAAATATGTAAACACTCTCAAAACTTAAATATCTCTACAAAGATCAGCCACAGTGAAAGGTTTAAATATATTTAATCTTTTTCTTCTTCTTTCGGCTGCTCCTGTTAGGGGTTGCCACAGCAGATCAACTGTTTCCATTTCTTCCTGTCCTCTGCATCTTGCTCTGCTACACCAACCACCTGCATGTCCTCTCTCACCACATCCATAAACCTTATCTTAGGCCTCCCTCTTTTCCTGTTACCTGGCAGCTTCATCCTTAGCATCTTTTTCCTAATATACTCTGCATCCCTCCTCAGCACATGTCCAAACCAATGTAATCTTGCCTCTCTGGCTTTGTCTCCAAACCTTCCAACCTGGGCTGACCCTCTAATATACTTATTCCTAATCCTGTCCATCCTCATCACACTCAGTGCAAATCTTAACATCTTCAACTCTGCCACATCAAGCTCTGACTCCTGCCTTTTTGTCAATGCCACTGTCTCCAGCCCATATAACATAGCTGGTCTCACTACCCTCTTGTAGATCTAACCTTTCACTCTTACTGGTACTCGTCTGTCACAAATCACTCCTGACATTCTTCTACACCCACTCCGTCCTGGCTGTAGTCTCTTCTTCACCTCTCTTCCACACTCACCATTACTCTGAACTGTTGATCCCAAGTACTTAAACTCATCCACCTTTGCCACCTCTACTCCCTGCATCCTCACTATTCATCTATCCTCCCTCTCATTCACACACACATATTCTGTCTTAGTCCTGCTGACTTTCATTCCTCTCCTCTCTAGAGCATATCTCCACCTCTCCAGGGTCTCCTCCACCTGTTCCCTACTCTCACTACAGATCACAATGTCATCTGCAAATATCATAGTCCACGGGGACTCCTGTCTAATCTTGTCTGTCAACCTGTCCATCACTATTGCAAATAAGAAAGGGCTCAGAGCTGATCCTTGATGTAATCCCACCTCCACCTTAAACGCATCCGTCACTTCCACTGCTGTCACACTACCCTCGTACATACCCTGTACCACTCTTACATACTTCTCTGACACTCTCGACTTCCTCATACAATACCACAACTCCCCTCTAGGCACCCTGTCATATGCTTTCTCTAAATCCACAAAGACACAATGCAACTCCTTCTGACTTTCTCTGTACTTCTCTCCATCAACACTCTCATACTCTCATAGCAAACATCGCATCTATAGTGCTCCTTCCAGGCATGAAACCATACTGCTGATCATTAATCATCACCTCCCTTCTTAACCTAGCTTCCACTACTCTTTCCCATAACTTCATGCTGTGACTGATCAGTTTAATCCCTCTGTAGTTACTACAGTTCTGCACATCACCCTTATTCTTAAAAATCGGTACCAAAACACTTTTTCTCCATTCTTCAGGCATCCTCTCTCTTTCCAAGATTTCATTAAACAATCTAGTTAAAAACTCCACTGCCATTTCACCTAAACACCTCCATGCTTCCACAGGTATGCCATCTAGACCAACAGCCTTTCTGTTCTTCATCCCCTACATAGCTATCCTTACTTCCTCCTTGTTAATCCACTGCACTTCATGATTCACTAGCTGCACATCATCAAACATTCTCTCCCTCGCATTCTCTTCATTCATCAACCCCTCAAAGTACTCTTTCCATCTGCTCAACACACTCTCCTCGCTTGTGAGTACATTTCCCTCATTATCCTTTATCACCCTTACCTGCTGCACATCTTTACTAGCTTGGTCCCTCTGTCTAGCCAATCAGTACAGGTCCTTTTCTCCCTCCTTAGTGTCCAACCTTTTATACAACTCTTCATACACCTTATCCTTAGCCTTTGCCACCTCTCTCTTTGCCATGCACCTCATCTACTTATACTCTTGTCTACTTTCTTCAGCTCTTTGACAATCCCACTTCTTCTTCGCCAACCTCTTTCTCTGTATACTCTCCTGTACTTCTTAATTCTGCCACCAGGTCTCCTTGTCCTCCTTCCTCTTTCCAGATGTCACCCCAAGCACCTTTCTAGCCATCTCTCTTACTAGCTCTGCTGTAGTTACCCAACTATTCGGTAACTCTTCACTGCCACCTAGTGCCTGTCTTAACTCTTCCCTGAACTCCACCTCACAATTACCCTTTTTCAATTTCCACCATTTGATCCTTGGTGCTGCCCTCACACTCATCCACCTCTTCTTGATCACCAATATCATCCTACAAACCACCATCCTATGCTGCCGAACTACACTTTCCCCTGCCTCCACTTTACAGTCTCCAATCTCCTTCAGACTGGCCCTTCTACATAAGATAAAATCCACCTGTGTGCATCTTCCTCCACTCTTGTATGTCACCCTATGCTCCTCCCTCTTTTTAAAATACGTATTCATCATAGCCATGGCCATCCTTTTCACAAAATCCACTACCATCTGACATTCTGCATTCCTTTGCTTAACACCATACCTACCCATCACTTCCTCATCCTCTCTTTTCCCTTCACCAACATGCCCATTGAAATCTGCTCCAATCACCAGTCTCTCACCCTTGGGTACAGTCATCACCACTTCATCCAACTCACTCCAAAATTTTTCTTTCTAATCCATCGCACACCCAACTTGTGGAGCATATGCACTAACAACATTCATCATTACACCATCAATTTCCAGCTTCATAAACATCACTCTATCTGACATTCTTTTCACCTCCAAAACACTCTTAGCATACTGTTCCTTTGTTATAATGCCTACACCATTTCTCCTCCCATCCACACCATGATAAAACAAATTGAAACTACCTTCGATACACCTAGCCTTGCTCCCCTTCCATCTGGTCTCTTGCACACACAATATACCAACCTTCCCTCGTTCCACCATATCAGCTAGCTCTCTCTCTATACCAGTCATACTGCCAACTTTCAAAGTTCTGACCCTCACTATCACAGTCCAGCCTTTACCTGTCTTTGGGCATGCCTTCCCCCTCTTCTCCTCCTTCAGCCAACAGTAGCTCAATTTCCACCAGTATCCTGTTGGCCAGCAGTACTGGTGGTGGTCGTTGTTAACCCGGGCCTCGACCGATCCAGTATGTATTTCTGTACTGTTGTCTGCATGTATGACTTGGAAACATTTTACACCGGATGCCCTTCCTGACGCTACCCTCCCCATTTATCCAGGCTTGGGACTGGCACAAATAAATGCACTGGCTCGTGCATAATAAAAGAACAAGAAAATGCTAAGTATATATTCACAGTGACATCAGGGTTCAAAACACAGGAAATATTTAAAATAACACTGAAGGACAGGCTCAGAAAAATAAAGAAAACAATATCTAAACTAAGCTTCACTATATTCCTGACTTTATCTAAGGGAAATATACTATTCCCTACTTACTTAACAGAGCAAGGCAGATGATGTGGTGAATGGTCCTTCTTGTTGTCAGGCCCAAGACAGAATACAGAATGCTCAGTCTCACTAAGAGACTTCTCAAAATAATATCTAAAATATTACTTCTGGGATAGCTTGCAAATGACACCAGTTCTAGTCATCTGACTTCTAATTCCCATGCAAACCATTGCTGGAAGCTGGCAGGATTTAGCACCTGCCTGTAAAAATACACAAACGCTTGCTTTTGCTCAGATCTGTGGCAGGTGCTGGAAGTCATAAAACAATTTCTTACTTCCCTGCTTCCAGAGTAGTAATTAGTTTACTTTAAAGACAATACAGAATGCTTCCTAGCACAGAATGAGCATTTTTATAGCCTAGCCCGTACAGTGATTTAATTTCAGATAGATTTTAAAGTTTGCTGGACTGAGGTTAACCTTCCAGTTTCCACTGTCAAAACACATACATTTAAACAGTTACAATAGTGCATGTACATTTCTGTTTTCTCCAGTAGGGCACACTGTGGATACATTTCAAATACAAGCACTTTACAAATACCTTTTCAACACAAACATCTGTACAAATCTGTTTGATATACACATGACATACAGTTTTAATACATTTGCAACACAAGCATGTTGTATAAATTAGTTTGATATTCACAAATGACAAAATTCCACAAGCTGTGCTGGCATTACCTCATATCATCATACCTCTCCCCCTCTTTGAAGACTCAAGCTAGTTTTTCAAGTGCCCCTTGAGAAAGATTGCTTGAGAGGAATGAGCCTGTCTGGGAATATATTACTCATACCCTGACTTGAGGGCCCATCTACATTTGCATTGCTGACCCCACTACAGTGTTGCAGTGTCATCTATATGCCTTTAAATCTAGGCTCCATCATAGTAATTTGGGATTTTGCTGGCTGGCTCCCTGTAGCCATAGATCCCCCTCAGACTCCTTCTGCCTTTTACTGAAAATCCTCAGCACAAGGGCCTCTCTATCATGATAAGGTTTCATCATGTTAACATGGTACAGTTTGTGCCCCTGTCTGCTGCCTAGCATTTCTACCATGTAGTTAACATAAGTGACCTTCCTTACCACTTTTAAGGGTCCCTCCCAAGCTGCCTGCAGCTTATTGTGTCTGACAGGAATGAGAACCATAACCTGGTGTCCCACAGCATACTCTCTGGCTTGAGCATTCTCGTCATGCCAGACCTTTTTCTGCTGCTGGGCGTCTGCCAGGTTTTCCTGGGCCAAGCCCATGAGTTCCCTGAGCCTTGTCCTGAGATTTAGGACATATGCCACAATAGACTCCTTATGAGATTCACACTCACCCTCCCACTCATCACGAATCAAATCTAGAAGTCCTGTCACCCAATGCCAATACAGCAACTCAAAGGGTAAAAAAACTGTGGATTCCTGGGGTACAGCTCTGTATGCAAACAACAAATAGGGCAAATATTTGTCCCACTGTCTCTTAAACTTGTCTGCAAATGCCAGTAGCATGGTCTTTACTGTAAAGTTTAACCTGTACACAAGGCCATTAGTCTGGGGGTGGTAGGGGGTGATCTTTAGGTGCTTCCCCCCACAGCACTCCCACAGACAAGCCAGCAGGTCTGACGTGAAATTGGCACCTCTGTTAGTCAGTATTTCTCTTGGGAAACCTACCCTGCTGAAAATCTCTAGCAAAACATTTGCCATCTTCTCTGCCTTAATGGAGGGCATAGCCACCATCTTAGAGTATCTGGTAGCATAATCTATTACCACTTGGATATACTTCTTCCCTGTGGATCTTGGGGTACTCAGAGGCCCCATAATATCCATAACTACCCTCTGAAATGGCTCCCCAATCACAAGCAAAGGCACCAGAGAAACTTTGACCTTGTCTCCTGCCTTGCCTACTTTTTGGCACTGCTCACAGGTCCTGCAGTACCCTGTTACATCCCTGGAAATCCCAGGCCAATAAAAGTTCTGCATAATATGTCTCTTGGTATGCTTTATGCCCATATGACCTGCAAAGGGAATGTCACGAGCTATGGCTAGAAGTGCCAGATGGTAGGCTCTGGGCACTACCAATCGCTATATTTTCTCACCCTCTAGCCCTCTCTCAGTGGCCCATTCTCTATACAGTAATCCTTTGTTTCAGTATATGGAATCCCCTTTTCCTTGAGAATCAGACACCTCCCTAGCTACCTCCTGCAAGACTTGTAAAGTAGGGTCTGAGAGCTGAGCCTGTCTCAACTTTCTCTTTGTAACCCTTCCCTGATCCCCTTCCACAGGAAGTCTGGTATCCTCTGACAGTGGTGCCTCACTGTCAGCCTGAGTGCTACTACTCACCTTTGTCCATGCAGTCACTCTGTCTAAGGGAATATCAGTACCCATCAGCAGCTGTGACTCATCTTCAGTCTCACTGTTACAGGGTTGCTCCCTCCATGAAGTAGCCACCTCACCAGTCCTGGCTTCAAGTGTGTGGTCTGTCTGGTCCCCCCCACTCCCAGGCAACCAGACCCACATGCCTGTCTCCAAGCATGAGTGCGTGTCCCTGCATGCATATAAGGTATTGGGGTCTATATTATAAGACTGAAAGTGCATATGTGCGACTACATAAAAGTCGACACATAATGCATGAAACCTAAAAATAGCGAACAGCCACGTAAGCAAATTTTTCCCTAGGGAAAAAATTTACATAACCGTTCGCTAAAAAAGAAAATAATTTAACACCATAAACAGGTGGGGGGCTTTAAGCTCCACACCCCCTACACCCTCTAACTAAATATACCAACTCTCTGAGATCGCACTATAGGGAAGGAAAGGGCAAATACGTAAAGTTGTCCAATTATCTCCTTGCCCTATGACATATTCATCGAATTGCCTAAATGCGATTTGATGAATATGTGTCACTGTTTCCATACTCGCTCAGAAGCATTTTCATGCTTCTGATATAGATCCAAGTTACTGCATTATCAAAATCATTCCTTATCAGGATATCTGCAGGAATATCCTCAAACATACCAACTTGCTTGCTTCCTTTTCCACCCTCGCCATCAAGGTGAGCCTTAGCCAAAGGTATTTGGAATGTGGTCCGTCCTAAAGCTGTGACTGGAGTACACTGCCCAAGAAAGTAGTGCTCCTCTTTAACCATTACAGGCTTCACAATGGTTAAGTCAGAGGCTGTGTCTCTCTTAGCAGTGGCCTGTTTCTCATCTACTAAGATAGGATATAACCTCTTATGGTAGTTTGGCACCCTTGTTTTCTCCAGGCAACTTACCACAGATATTCTGTTATTCCCACTTGCTGGCTCCCCTAACTTTGGTTCCCCACCTTATCTCAGTGAACATCTATATGATACATGGCCCCACTGGTTACATTTAAAACATTTAACCCCTGATCCTGGATGTGTACCTGAACTAGTGACTTCCCCTATTATAGGTGGACTCTGTTGACGTGGCTCAGGCTGCCCACCATGGGCTCCCTTATATCCATTTGCAGCACTGGGTATCCCTTTTCTGTGCAGTGATGCCTTGCTTGATAAGTTTGCTGTACTGAAGTTAACCTTCCAGTGTTTACTGTTAAAGCATATACATTTAAATAGTTACAGTAGTGCATCTGTATTTCTGTTCTCTCCAGCAGAGCATACTGTGGATACATTTCAAACACAAACAGTTTACAAATACCTTTTCAACACAAACATCTATACAAATCAGTTTGATATACACGCGACATACAGTTCTAATACATTTGCAACAAAGGCATCTTGTATAAATCAGTTTGATATTCACAAATGACATATAGTTATTTACAAAATTTCAGCTAGCTGTGCTGGCAGTACCCCTTATCGTCACAATGTGATATGCACTTTATATTTTAATATTGGTTACCTGCAGTCATACCTTTGAAGAAACATATGATCAGGCCATATACACCCTTATTAACTCATATCCATAAACCAATTGTAAAGTGCTTACAGTTTCTGTAGAATATTTGTTAAATAAAAGAGCCAGGGATATCATAGCATTAGTGTAGCAGCAATTTATGGCCTCAGACATTGATATCTCGATATAAATAATCTGAACAATGTATGTGGAATTTTCAAGGACCATGATAATAAATTTTAAGAAGTATTTATGATATATTTTTTGTCTCTCCCCCATCCTCTTTCTAACTGCATTTTGTAATATTTTGTTAGTTTTATCTCTCATGTTATTGTAACATTCATTACTGCGTCATAATGACCCACCAGTACAGAGACCTGAATCAGCAGCTGCGCTTGAACTGCAATCCCTCTACAGGTGGCTGTGGTGATACCACCATGGCAGCAGAGGCAATCAGTACTTCTGGGTCACATCCTGTCAGTGTTATCTTCACAACTCCTGCACTAACTGTATTACCTGAATCAGGAAGCTATGTCCTGGTGCAGTGTTAACCACCAGAAGTGGTACCAATAGATGTGACGATGATGTCAACCATCAGGAGCTGACAGGGGTGGTGGAGGAGACTATAGAGACTATTTGCCACATGGAGAGAATCCTGCTGTGGACTGCAAAATTGCTTCCCCATTGGACTCTGATGCAGGTGTCTGCAACAGGAGACAGTGTTGACAATTCTGAGAGTAAGCAAAATTATTACTGTGTTCACACCAGATGGGGATGCATTTCTGAAAATGTATTCATGACCCCCTCATGGTGTTTCTCCTCCTTCTTATGTCCATCCCCAACTCTGTCTGTCATGTATAGCCTGTATGTCTGCCCCTGCTACCTAACCTACCATACATATCTACCTCTGTTATTCCTAACTACCTTCTACATCAGTCCTCTCTCTCTCTTAAAAAGGTAAATCTTCTAACAAAGACATTGTTTATATAACTCCACTTCACCTGTGTGTGTATATTACACACCTAATTTGGTCATATTGGTCACACAGCATTATCAACTTGTCACCCATCATTTATGATGTGAGTACCTACATTTCCCAAATGTATTGTACATATACAATTTTACCTTGTGAAGAAGTGAATGGATGTGGTCCTAACTCAATGCTATCCTGCTTATTCTGGAATTACTGACTTAGTGTCCTATCCTCTGTTTGCTCTCTATTTTCATTGCTGTCCTATCATCTTCATTTCATACCTGTAATCTGGTCAAAAAATGGATGTACACCCCACACACATGGCAATAAATGGCTTATAAACAGAAATCTGTATTTCTCTACCCAGTTTGTACAATACTTGGTATTGAGCAGCAAAGCCTAATGTTACTTCATGTCCTATAGCAAAAACATAGGAAGCAATTATGCATGTGCTAACACTTTCTCAACTTTTGTACACCTAAGCTTGGCAATAATGTGCTTTTATAAATGATTCTGACAGAATGGCAGCAATTTCAGTGGTCTCTGTTACTTGTATATGTTGCATTGGCATACTGTGTACTTGATATGAGTCCATTTTAAAGTTGTCAGTGCACTGCGATATATAACCGAAGGTGGGATTGCCAGTGTCACAGTGTGTGCCATTGAGCTTGTACAATTACAAATGTATTTGCAGACTTATATTGATTAATGAAATATATATTACCAATTGCATATATGCCTTGCTATTATCCTGCACACTGTATAACAGTGAGTTGCCACTGATGCATACATAAACACAAGACTTAATGGCAGCAATATATTATTGATATGGGGATAAGACACACCAATGAATGGATGGCACTCCACTGTGTCATAGCTGTCACTATCACCCCAAACCATCCAGTTGAATCTCTCTGTGATTACCTTGGTTACTTCCATTCTGTATACTTCTTTCACCTGAGACTTGTAAGACACATGATAGTCCATATCTCTTTGTACCTTCACCTGTTACAGCATTGCTGTGGAGCATATATATTAGTCTCTATCATGACTTCCTTTCCAGCCATGTGTACTTAGCATCACTGTTGTATACATATATATCTTATCCTACCACAAAAAAATAATTTTAAGTAACACATGTATCACTGCAAAGACATGGGCATGAAGATTTTGAATAGTACAACAAATCATTCTTCCTATTTCCACCACAGTGCAATGCATGTGACAGTTATTATTGTAACTATAATGGACTCTGTGGTTTCATGTACACTTGATGTGATATTAAAGTTCTCAGTATGTTATGCTGCAGATTCTGAACCGCATATTGTCATTGTCTGACAAAGCACATCATGCTTCCATATATGTTTCACATTGCCTTCAACTCTGTGCTTTTTTAGCAACTGTAATATGGCTTATTCAGTGGTGTTAGCAGCTAGTACACATCTAGACAATATTGAGTTAGGTAAGCAGGTGTTCAACTCCAATGATGCACACTCAGTATGAGTGTATATAAAAGCAATTGGTAACAGGCAGGACTGGCTTACCCAACAGATGATATGTGTACAATTCTAATTAGTGGTAACATGTACAGAGGCAGAGGGTTTGATCCCTCAACTGTTCTATTCCTTTTTAATTGAGTTCATATACATTCAAATACACTGCTCAAGTTATCCTTTAAACTGTGTGCTTTCCAACACATGTGTTATGGCTTCCTCTGTGGCAACAGCTAGTTAACAGGTCTAGAGAATGCTGAGTTAGATAAGCAAATTATTGAATCCCGCAGTGTATACTCAGTATGAGTCTGTATAAAAGCAACTGGTCACAGCCAAGATTGACTTAGTCAACACCATACAATTATTTTTAGTGGCAATGGGTAGAGGGTTTTGATCACTCAATTGTTCTACTTCTCTTTAAGTGAGGCCATACATATTCACCCACACTGCTCAAGTCATCCCTTCAAATGTGTGCTTTCTAATACCTGTACTATGAGTTTCTCTGTGGTGTCAGCACCTAGTACACAGGTCTAGAGGGTGTGAGTTAGCCAGGTAGGTGTTCAAATCCAGCTGTGCATGCCTCATACGACTGGGTAAGATAAATAAATTGTTGACATGCAGGAATGGCTAAACCAGTAGCTATGATGTGTGATATTTTACTAGACTTTGATGGGTGGAGGATATTGATCTCATAAGTGCTGTACTTCTTTGTAAGCATGCATAACTGCACAGTGGATGTTTTTGTTATATTCCATTGTGTGGCAATTAACTCAACGCACTGTCACTATGTAACAGTAGAAAATAATAATTCTCATTTCTTATTCTATGCAAAAACTACTGTGGATGTGTCTTTGGTTGCATAGTTCTGCTGACAATCACACTGTGGAAGTTAGAGATGATGTACAGGGATAATAAGAGCAAAATAGCCATGCGTAGGTACTTATCATGTCAACTATCACAGCTTCCATACTTCACTGTTACTCTGATTTGATGTTCAAATTGTCTGTGAGGTATTCTGAAAGATGTGATCTGCTGATTTCTGCTGTCTGTTTCACAATGCTCATTTAGTTTGTCAGCCTCCCATAATGTTGTCACACTCCAATTAAATGTGCAGTTTCTCACAACTGTTGTACAAATGTTCCTGTGATGTCATTAGTTAATACACATGTTAAGTTAATGTGAGTTAGGTGGACAGAAGTTCGACTCCTGTCTGCTATACATTGTAGCAGTTTTTGAACAATTGTTAATATACACAGATGTCTTACTGCAAAGATGTGTTCTGATATATTCTATCTGGATATGATATCCACGGGAAGGCATTGTTTGTTCCATTTAGTTTTGCTCTTAATTTTAATATTAGCCATATTCATTCACACATAAACTGCTAATGAGCTTTTTGTATATGTGTGAATTTTTACAAGCATTGTCTACCTTGTTCTGTAGCATCATTAGCTAGTACACCACTCATGAGGACATGAGTTAGACAGGCAGGGTTCAAATATACACTGATCTCACCTGTGGAATACTGACAGCTGTTGTTATCATCTAGTAACAATGAAACATAAAAATAAAACTGTAGTATCATGCTATTTTCAGCTGACAGATTCCATGCCTCACTGTTATCATTCACTGATACATACATTGCTTGCTGTCTTTTACTCACCACCTGTGCTATTCATCTTTTCCCCTGTGCATTTTACCTTCAGCTGTATTAATTCTAACTGTACATCTATTATCCAATCATACCTCTTCTGAACTCCTTCTCTTGTGACATATAATAATGAATTACCTTTATCTATTTGAAAGGTACTGATTTTTACAACAGGTAAGTGCAGTTTGTTTACCTGAAATCAGGTTGTTTGTTCCCCTGAAATGTATGTGGCAGCCCTCTCTTTCTTGAGTACTCTGTTAGCATACCTTGTTAATATTCCATCCTTATGACTTTATCCTTGCACAAAGTCAAGATTTCAAACCCAGCTATTTTCATTTATTTTGCCTGACATCGGGTTGTCTATTACCCTGAAATGGATTTGGCAACCACATTTTTCTCGAGTACTTTGATATTATACAATGACCCCCATTAATATTCCAGAACATGCACGCTGATTGGTCAGCATGCCCATTGTAAATCAGACTTACACTAATGGAAAAAGGTCCGGTCGCCTGGACTTTCTCCATTAGTATAAGTCTTTTTTTTGTGTGTGTTACACAGCAATGGAGAACAGAAGAGCTTCATTGCTGTAATATCGCTATGTTAAACGGGTTTAACATAGTGAGATATCCTAAAAAAAAAAAGCAACGGAGATCTTCCTTTCAACGTTGCTTTTTTTAAAGCTGTCTCTCTATGTTAAATCTGTTTAACATAGCGAGACAGCTTTAAAAAAAGCAACGTAGAAGAAAGGAAGATCTCTGTTGCTTTTTTTAAAGCTATCTTGCTATGTTAAACTCTTTTAAGATAGCGAGACACCTTTTAAAATGCAATGGAGATATTCCTTTCTCCGTTGCTTCCACACACAGCTCTGATGTACTGCATAAGCATACTCATGCGCAGTGCATCAGAACTGCCGCAGAATACCAGACAGCTGCGGAAGGGCAGCACGGAGGCATTATATAATGCCATTATTTAAGAAAAGTAAGATTTTTTTTTCTTAAATAATGTCATTGTATAATAGCAATAACCCACTTCTGGGTGGGGTTAATGCTGGATTTACCCATGGTTGTCTTTGTTTGGCCACTTGGGCTTTGCCCTCGTGACCAAACCACACCAGCCGTTGGTAAATCCAGCATTACCCACACCCAGGCATGGATTATTGCCTAAATATCCTATACATATTACATTAGTTAACAGAATTACTGATTTAAACACAGATATGTGCATTTTGTTTGTCTGATAGCAACCGTTCCATACCATAGCAAAGTGTTGTTACAATCATCTCTGCTCCCAGTGCTTCTAAATCATACCCTGCTATTCCATTGGTATGAAGCCTGCCAGTGACATTGGTAGGGATTTAATGCCATCCATAATTTTGTCTGCTTCACTGGTCTCATATGTTATATTCCTGAGAATGTTAGCTATACTGTCTCGACTAAATGTGGTTTATTTATCTGGAGTTTTATGCTGCTGTTCTAATGGCCATTTGGGGGATATGTATTAATAATGGCTATGTAAGTGATCTATGTATATCTGTAAGGATGTGTGCTGTGTTCTGTGGGATTTGCACCATGACTATTTTACTGACTCACTTTGTCATGTGGTAATTTTGTGTCCACTTCTCTTGAGGTCTGTCACTTGCTCTATTTTATTACAATCAGCCTACACATGAACTCTTTCATTAATTGTGTTTTTATGACATCTGTGGTGTCTCACCTTAACATTAAATTGTGGATACATTGGCACGTGAACTTCAGTGCTTCACTGACCCACTTTTGGCAAACCAGCTTCCTTTCTAACCCACCTTTATGGTATATAATGGGTGGATGAGTCACACTCTGTTGTTGTTATTTATGTATGTGTTGTTGCAACTTAATACTGTTTACTAACATATCCCACATCTTCCATGTACATTACCCTCACCTGTTATGAGTTTCACAGGTTGTCCATTTTATGCATCACAAACATTTATATACTGTCCCTCCTGACAGTTGTGGCTGTCTGGCATATCCTTGAGGTTTGCAGTCATTAATGACCGACCTTTGGTGTGTCTGACTTTATACCCTTCAGAACATGAATGCTGCTACCATATATGTTATTCTAGCCACATTGACAATGTATTGGAAGGCTATTTACAAGTTGTCCCAACTTTTGTGCCTTTGTATCTACATTATTTGTGTATCAATCCAGTATTCCTGCATTGAGAAGTTGAGAGGTGTGCCCATGTATAAAACTGTCTTACATGACTGTATTGTTCTACAACAGTTTTTAATGCTGAACAATTCCATGCAAGTTTTTGAAGATATGCCCTTATCTGAAGGGAATAAAAAAACAACCCTTGTCTGTGGTAAATTAGAAGCAATCTTTGGTTTAGTGACTTGATTTGAGACATACAGTAGTCAGACTGAGACTGTAGACATCAAACACATGGCTGATACAGGTTCTATGTCTAGAAACACATTGGGCAGGATTCAGGAAGGCTTACACGGAGTTTAAGAGTAGTGTAAGCCTCCGTGTAAGCCTCCCGATCCAGGAACAGCCCAAACCTCCGTGTAAGAGACAGCTAACACGTCTCTTACATGGACTGGGCGTGGAAATGCTCATTACCTCATTTGCAGCTCAAACATATGCAAATGAGGTATTTGAGTGATCCAAGAAGCCAAAACCAGTCTGTGTAATGGACGTGTTAGCTGCAGAAATGTACTCAGCTGACAACTGAGTACATTTCTGCAAAATTGACAATGGAGCTATGTCAGCTCCAAATAAATGGTGCATATGTTTCATTTAGCATGCCAATGGCCAAATATGTGGCCATTGGCATTAAAAAGTGTTGCAAAAGTATTTTAAATAACTTTTTTTTTTCGTGGGATTTTCATGTGTAACTGCAGCGCACACCCGCGCAAACGGGGTGTGCTGCCTAAAACTGTAAACCAAAGCTTATAAGCCCACAATTGTGGGATTTATGTATTACATGGAATGACAATGGAGGGACTAGCAGACCAAAAACAATATGGCCTCCGTGTAGTGGTTGTCAAGGGGGGGAAGCTCCGTGTAAGACATGTAACTAAGCATTACTAGGCAATCCTATGTAAATGAGGGTTACAATATGAATCACACTGCCACATAGGTAATGAGCACTTTCTGAGTAGTGTAAGAGTTACAGAAGGGGAAGGAACAGAGTAAGAGGTAGGTGACATCACGGGGGGGGGAAATGATAGAAATAAATGTATAAGATTGGAGGGCAATGTAACGTGACATATGACAGACAGACATCAGGGAGAGAGGTGTGTCCCAACAGAACACTAGGAAAGTCAAGAAATAGAGGGTGCACACTATCCCTACACTCAAACTTTCTTGATATGCATGCATGCACGCATGTACACGCGTGTAAGGCAGGTTCAACATGTGGGAGCGTGTTGCAAACCGTTTACAATGGTTTGCGCCTGCGTGCACGTGTGTAAGGCAGTGTGCGCGCGTTTTACCATGAATCAGCCAAGTGCACACTGTGTAAGGATGTGTGCGCGCATTTAAGCAACTGTGAGCGTGCTTAAGCTGGTGTGCACATTGCTCCCCCTGAGGAAACAGAGAGGAAAAAGGAAACAACCAGATTACAAGGAAGCTGCCAGTGGATACTGCTGGAGTTAATTGGTGATAACAATTGGAAGCAGGCAATTACACAGGCAGACTAGAAGCCCAACCCAGCACTTAAAACACTGCAAACAGCAGTGCAGGGTGTTTCTCACAAGAGATACTGCAAGAAAGTAAGCTATCAGAATTGAAAACTGAAAAAAGCTGAACTCAGAGCAGAAATGCTAGGGGCTGCCATAGCTGTTATAATCAGGCATAGGTGAATTGCTGAGGGTGGTGACAATGCAGATGCTGACAGACAACCCAGAGTGAGGAGAAGGAGAAGCGTATACAGGCCCAGGGTCACCTACCATGGGTTACATGAGCTGGAGATAGTAGAGCACTACAGAGTGGACAGAGACCTTCTGCAGCAAATTGTTGAGCTGTGCAGGCCACGCCTCACACACAGAACCAACAGAGGGGAACCCATCCCAGTGGAAACCAAGGTATGTGTTGGCCTAAGAATACTAGCAACAGGTACCTTCCAGAGACCAACTAGTGATATGATGGGGATATCACAGGCATCAGCCTCCAGGGTACTACACCAGTTCCTGGATGCCATGTCAGCACATGTCGGTGATCATGTATATTTCCCCAATGCCCGTGAGGTATTGGCCAGCAATATGTGTCTCTTCCAGCAAATAGCGGGATACCGTGAGGTACAGGGTGCAATAGACTGCACACACATACGCATCAAAGCACCAGCCGGTGAGCGGGGTAGAGCCTACATTAACCACAAGGGATTCCCCTCCATCAACTGCCAGGTCACGTGTGATGCCCAGGGCATAATAATGAATGTGTGTGCTGGCTGCTCTGGGAGCTACCATGATTCCCACATCTGGCATCTGACACAGCTGTACCAATCATTTGCCAGTGGGGACTTCCCACACGGACACCTAGTGGGGGATGCAGGTTATGCACTTGAGCCGTGGCTGATGACACCCATCAGAAATGCACACACACCTGAACAGGAACGCCATAATGAGGCACACGCACAAACATGTAATGTCATAGAGCGTGTGTTTGGGCTGCTCAAGTCACGGTTCCGGTGTCTGGACACATCTGGTGGAGCCTTGCAGTACACACCAACTACATGTACCCAAATGATCATGATATGTGCTATGCTACATAATATGATCCTGCGGAAACAGCTGCAGCAGGACCAGCATAGGGCTGTGCCAAACATACCCCCACCATTGCCAAGGCCACCACAGGCAGAGGGTGACTCAGAGGAGGAACAACCTGACCTTGCCCCAGTAGGCAGAAGGAGGCATGCCCAGTATGCCCTGGCCTTGGCAAAGAGGCAACGCATAGCACATACACTTGGTCAGTAGGAAAACTGGGACTGATACCCGCTCTGACTCACTCATATAGTAACAGGGATGCCTAACATGACACAACCTGCTTCCAAACATGTACAGGGAGTGTAGTATGTGCATCTGACAGAGGCAGCCCTGCAGCATCACCTGAGGCATGAATGCCATGTGTTAAGTAATGTAACACCATGTACCATATGCACACCTGAGGACCCTGACTAACATCCACCCTCACCAATCATAAACCACAAAAACACAAACCCACCTTCATAGGTACCACAAGGGATAGGAACGTAGATGTAATGCTACCCAATGCCAGAAGTATAAACAGCAAGATGCATGCAGTGTAAACACACAGTATAGAGAATGTAGATATCAGTGCTGTAATAGAAAACTGGGTCAAAGCCCACATCAGCACCCTAACACTACCAGGTCACACCTCATACAGTGATGTACATGTGCAAAAACATAGAACAAGCTACAAAATGAGGGTGACTAGCAATAAATGTCATGGATAACCACACCCCCATGTTGGTACCACAACAAGAAGCAACATGGATTAGCCATGGTCAAATACCAATGGCTAAAACTGCCTACTACTATATAGCTTGCTGCAGACCACTGTCCTAATAGTAGGAACTGCAACAGGCCTATGTTCATAGGTTCATAGGTTCATACTAGGCTATCTGCCCTAGGGCATTTATAAGCCTAGCCCAGAGTTTTTTGGCTTCCGCCACCCCTTCAGTTTGAAGGATAATATGCCCATTATTTTGCTGTGCCTCTGTCAAGCAGTGACACTGAGGTTATCCCTGGGGTATACCTGCGATTTCCCATCCATTGGTCAAGATTTCTCTTGAACAAAGCCAGCGAGGTGCTCAGCCTCACATGTACCAGGATGTTGTTCCACAGCCTAGGGAGTCTCTGGGTGATGAATCTGTCCCTCCAGCACGTCCTATTAATAGCCGTGTTGAGGTTTAAGTCTCTTGCCCTTGTAGTTCTGATGGATTTAGTGGTTCTGAGGTGAAGCATGTTTATTAATTCCGGGTTGTACATGGCCTTGTATGTCAGGCACAGGTCACCTCTGAGCAGACGGTAAGCGACTGAATAGAGCTGGAGTTCCTTCAGTCGGGCAGCATAAGACATTTTTGAGACCATTTATCCTTCTGGTGAGGAATTTTTGGGGCCTTTCCAATTGCTGCAGGTGGCGGGTCAGATACATTCTGAATGGGGCATTGTACTCAATCATTGGTCTGATGAGTGATGAGTACAGGGGAACAATGACCTCCCTTGATCTAGATGTGAATCCCTGCATGATCAGGTGGGCAATGTAGAAGGTCTTCCTAGCAACTTTGGCAATGTGAGTGTCAAACGAAAGGTTACTATCAACCTGGGTGCCCAGATCCCTGATAACCTCTTCTGTGCTTAGAGGATTGCCACCTATATGGGAACTAGGGGTAACCTTGTTTTTCCCAAAGGGTATGACTATGCATTGTTTAGTGTTTAACTTTAGGCCATGGCTCTGGCACCAATTATCCGTTTCTATGAGACCCTTCTGAAGAATGTCTGTGTCAGATGGGTTTTCAACTATGGTTCCCAGTTTTCAGTCTTCTGCAAACTTTGTCAGCCATAATCCTCCTGTGTTTGCTTGTACTTCTGAAAAGTAGATGCCGAACAAAAGTGGGCCCAGGACTGAGCCCTGTGGGACACCACTTGTGACAGGCTTGGAGTGTGACATGGCACCAGCAACTCTGACCCTGTGGGTTCTGTCACTTAGCCAGTTTGCAACCCATCTTGTGACGTATGGGTTTACATTTAAGCTGGTGAGTTTTTCAATGATACCCGAGTGGGGTATTGTGTCGAAAGCCTTTTCCAGGTCAAAGTAGGCTGTGTGGACTGCCTTGCCCTCGTCAATGGCCTTGGTGACTGTTTCGAAAAAGTCAACCAAGTTTAAAAGGCATGATCTGCCCTTGACAAAGCCAAACTGGGTTGGATCCAAAGTCTGCAAGTCCCCTATGTCTTCATTTATGAGTTCCATTATGATCCTCTCCATAGCTTTGCAGACCAGGCTTGTCAAGCTGATGGGACGGTAGTTTCCGGGGTCGGTGGAGGCACCTCCTTTGTGAAGTGGGACCACCATTGCCGTACGCCACTCCTTGGGTATGAATCCTGAGGTGAGGCTAAGATTAAACAGCTGCCCTAACTGCGGGTTTAATTCCTCATTGAGTTCGTGGAGCACACAACCAGGGACACCATCTGGTCCCATGGATGCTGTTTTTCGCCTTGGATAGAGCAGTTCTCACCTGAGCATTTGAGATGTTTGGGGGGCTACAATCCTCTGGTATAGATATCTCTCCTTTTGGGGGGGAGGGGGGGAGAAATCTGCACTGAACCTGTCAGCCAGTATGTTGGCAATGTCTGTAGGTTCAGTGATCTTTACATCATTTTGAACTAATTCTGAGCATATCTGGGAGTTTCCTCCCAGGTTTCTAACATAGCTAAAAAAGGCCTTATGATTGTCTTTTGAGTCCTTAGTGAGTTTTCTCTCAAAGTTTGCCTTGGATGATTTTATGGGAGATCTCCGTTTTTTCCTTATAATGAACAGGGTTGTCTTCCCTTCTACAGATTTTGCTCTATCTTGTAGTAGCGCCTTCCTTTTGTTGTAGAGCTTGTTTATGGCTGGGGTCCACCAGACTGGACGCTTGCCTTTGGTACAAAGAGTCTTTGTTTTGTTTGGGATTGCCTGATCCATGCAGTCCTGGAGGTGCTGGTAGAAGGCATTTGTAAGTGATTCAGCGGCTTGGGTAATGGTTTCCGCTGGCTTAGGGGCCTTGAAAGAGACCACACCAGTCTTTAGAAGTGTGAAGTCAGCTTTTGAGAAGTTCTTCACTGTGGTCTTTTTTATCTGGGGTGGGGGCGGGATGTGGACTTCCAGTAAGATTAGTTTATGATCTGATCTCACCAATGATGGGTATACTTCTGGTGTTGAACATTGTAACCCCATGTTCGTGATGATGAGATCTAGTATGTTGTCTCCTCTTGTGGGGATGGTGACTAGTTGTTTCATGGCATTTGAGTTTATGTGTTGGGGCTTGAGTAGTGATCCCAGTCTATATTTGGATAGTTGAAATCACCCAGTATGATGGTGTTTGGAGATACATTTATCCCCTCCAGTGTTTTCAGGAAAGCTGTGTGAGGTTCCTGAGTTTGAGAGGGTAGCCTGTAACATGCTACAAACTGCAGAGCAGTCTTGCCTATGGTTAATTGCACCTGGATGGTCTCTGATGCATCGTGCGTTTCCACCAACCTTGAGGTGAGGGTGTCCTTGATGAATATGGACACCCACCCTCCTTTCTTGGTGTTGTCTGGATTTTGGGGCCAGAACGCATGATATGAGGTAACACCTGATAGTGCCAGGGTGCTGTCAGGAGACTTGAACCAGGTTTCAGTCACAGCACAGACATCGATGTTCTCCATACTGAGAAGGGCTTCGAGTGCGTGCATCTTGAGGTTGAGACTTCTGGCATTGAGCATCATTACCCTTAGTTTTTTTCCTTTTCTGTGTTCTAGGGTGGTAGGTTTAGAATCTGAGCCTTGCCTAAAAAAGGCACAATGGGGGTGGCAAGAGCCTTAGCCAAAATCCGCAAGCCCAGGGGTGACAGGTGCAAGCCATCCCTTGCGAATCAGCGTGGCTTGTCCAGCATGTCATCCTAGGCAGACAGACATTGGATCCCCTTTGAATGACACCATAGTTTAAGCCAATTATTACAGCTGATCATCTTGTCTCTGTATTGTGGCATCATTCTTGGTGAAGGTAGGATACTGCTCAAGGTCAGGGTCATACCTGCCTGGGCTACATAATCAGAGAGCTCCTCTATGTCTCTTTTCATGTAGTCCAGGGAGGTACGTCTAAGGTCGTTCACACCAGCATGGACAATGACTGAGTCATACTTGTACTTGCAGTTGAGTGACCTGAGTGCTTGCATTATGTGGTGGATTCCAGCACCCGATAGGCAGCTTACTGTGACCTTCTCCTTACTCAATCTGGTGAGCGGGACGTCAGTGTGTCTGACTATGGAGTCATTTATGATGAGTGTGTCTGGCATTGTGTTTGGCCTTAAGGGCTGTGACTGTTTGGCATACTGACTCTGTGGTCTATGTGTTGCATGTGCTGTGCCCTGTGGAGGCAGTTGTTTGGGTGTCTGCTTTGGTGGCCTCTGCTGTTTTGGTAGATTTCTGATCAGAGCCTCCGAGTATGTCTCTGTGTGTTTATGTGTATGATTTGAAGTTGTGATAGTGCTATGTGAGACTGGGTTTGTGGTGTGTGTGGTTACCTTCTCCTCCTCTCTGGTCTTGCCAGTCCTATGTTGAGAGAGCTCAGCCTCCAGTTTGGCTATATAGTTGCATCTCTCGCATGTATTTGTGTTTTGTGTGAGAAGGAGAGGGTTGTCTGTGTACATGAGGCAATTGTAACATTTCCTCAATATTCCCAGGTTCAAAATCTGAGCAGGAGAGGACACTAGCAACTGATCCCTTGACATGCTAGAAGGAATAGACAAAAAATGTTGGAATACAGGAAGATATCAAGCCCCCCAAACCACATTATATTGCTTGACTGACAATACCTACACATACACCATAGTTTCATAGTTTCATAGTTTACTACTAGGCTATCTGCCCTAGTGCATTTATAAGCCTAGCCATAGTGATGTGGCTATTGCCACCCCTTATAGTGGTAATAAGTGTACAGAATAGATTCCGAATATTGTGTCTCTGACTTAGTAGTGACACATTATTACGCCCTTACGTAATCGAAAAACTTGACTGTGCCTCTGTCTAGTAGTGACACAGGGAGGACCCCTGGGGTAAACCTACAATCTCACATCCAGTTGTCCAGATTTCTCTTGAAGAGAGTCAGTGAGGGACTCTGTCTAACATGAACTGGGATACTCTGCTAGAGTGTGAGAAGCCTCTGAGTTATGACTCTGTCCCTCCAGCATGTCCTATACATGTATGTGCTGAGGTTCAAATCTTTAGCTCTCATGGTTCTGGTGGATTTGGATTGCTTGCAGTGGAGCATGTCCACCAAATCCTGATTGGACATGGTCTTGTATGTCAGGCATAGGTCACCTGTAAGTATGCGGTATGCCACTGAAATAAGCTGGGTTTCCTTTAGTCTGGAAGCATATGACATGTGTTGTAGACCCCTGATCTTCTTGGTAAGGTACTTTTGGGGTCTCTCCAGCTGTTGCAAGTGCTGGGTGAGGTACATAGCAAATGGGGCTTTGTATTCAATCATGGGCCTGATAAGGGAGAAGTATAGTGGTACAATGACCTCCTTTGATCTGGATGGAAAACCCTTCATGATAAGGTGGGCAAGATAGAAAGTCTTTCTAACCACTTTGGCAACATGGGTGTCAAACGAGATGTCACTATATACATGTGTCCCCAGGTGTCTGATTTGTTTTCTGTGCTCAGTGGGTTGCTGTCTATGTATTGATTTGTGGGTACTTTGTTCCTCCCAAAGGGGATAACTACACATCAGTTGCATTCAGTTTCAGGCCATGATTCCGGCACCAGCTATCTGTCTTTGTGACGGCATTCTGTAGGATGTGTGTGCCAGCTGATGTATTCACTATGGTGCCTAGGTTGCAGTCATCTGCAAACTTTGTCAGCCACAACCCTCCTATGTTTGCTTTCACATCTGAAAAGTAAATGCCAAATAAGAGGGGTCCCAGGACAGATCCTTGTGGGACACCACTTGTGACTGGCTTTGAATCTGACAAGGCACCTGCAATGTCGACTTTATGGGTTCTGTTTCTTAGCCATTTTGCAACCTATCCCGTGACATATGGTGTTATATTTCAGCTGTTGAGCTTGTCTATGATGCCTGAGTGGGGTATTGTGAAAGGCCTTAGCCAAGTACAGGTAGGCTGTGTGGACCGCGTAGCCCTCATCAATGGCCCTACTGACAGTTTCAAACTAGTCAACTAGGTGCAAAAGGCAGGATCTGCCATGTACAAAGCTGAACTGGGTGGGATCACGGGTCTGTAGGTCACCAATGTCTCTGTTTAAGAGCTCCATAATGACTCTTCCCATAGCTTTGCAGACAAGGCTGGTTAAGCTTGTGTGGTGGTAGTTGCCAGGGTCTGTAGTGGCATCTCCTTTGTGGAGTGGGACCACTGTTGCTGTACGCCAGTGTTCAGGTACATATCCTGTAGCAAGGCTAAGGTTAAATAGCATTTGTATATACGGGTTTAGCTCCTTCTGGAGTTCACATAGCATGCAACTGGGGATACCATCAGGTCCCATTGATGCTGTGTACTTGTCTTTGCTGAGTGCGGCTCTCACATGGACATCCGAGATGACAGTGAGGTTACATTCAGCTGTGATAACTATCTTCTTTTGGGGGTGATGGAGGGGGAAAATTGCATTGAACCTGTCTGCCAGACTGTTGCCAATATCTGTCAGGTCACTGAAATATATGTTGTTGTGTACCAACTCTGAGCATATCTGAGGGTTCCCACCCAGGTTTCTGACATAACTGAAGAAGGCAGTGTGGTTATCTTCATTGTCTTTGGTGATTTATGTCTCCAAGTTGACCTTGGATGTCTTTATGAGAGAATGTAGCTTTTTACTAGTGCTGATCACAGCTGCCTTCCCTTTAGGAGATGTAGCTCTGTCTTGCATTAGTATCCTTCATCTGTTATATAGTTTGTTTATGGCTGGGGTCCACCAGACAGGCCACTTTCCCTTGGTGGAGAGGGTCTTGTTTTTATTTGTGATTGCATGGTCCATGCTTTCTCAGAGATGTCTGTAGAAAGCGTCTGTGAAGGAGTCACCATTGTGTGTTTTGGTTTCCACTGGCCCAGTGGGCTTAACGGATACCATCTCAGTCTGAAGAAGTGTGAAGTCAGCTTTTGAGATGCTTGTCACTATACTCTTTGTATTATACTAGCACTGACACAAGTGTAGACAATTTCCCAGAATCCATCAAACAAAATGGACATGCAAAATGTAACACTTCCACAAGAGGGGTAAGCATACTGGATGGGATAATCAGAAATATGTGTACTGGATGTCAAGATGAGAAGTGTATTCCTCACTGGTAAGACCAGACCATAGAGTAATCACACTGTAGTTACACATCCCGACCCCAGTCCCTGGCCAGATTACCACAGTGAAACACATGTATAAAGCATAGCTTGCACCCCTACAAACCAATGTGGAATCCATGAAAAGCCCTGTGCAGGTCCAGAATATGGGACACACTGCAGAACATGTTATACAGGCATACCATGAACACAGCCAAGACTGCTTGGAGTCTGCAATCACAAACAACAAGACACAATGCCATACACCCAGGCATCTGGCATGCTGGACTCCACCAATTACTAAACCATTGAAGAGAATGAGGAAGCTACCACATGATAGATCAAACATAAAAAGTGAAGTAATCAGTGATCACTAGTAAGGCAATAAAATGTGTCCACACATACAATCCACTAAGGCCAGGCAAAACAAGTAGAATCTGTGAATCCAGTGGCAATGTGACACCTGTCCCAAGTACACACACAACAACTCACCCCAATAAATACAAATGTATGTGATAGATGCAACCAGGTAGCCAAACCGGAGCCTGAGCATCCCCAAATCAGTACTGTCAAAACTAGTCAGGAGGACAAGGTAACCACATACACCACAAACCCAGTCCCACATAGACCTACAACGACTGTAAACCAAACACATAAACACAAAAACATTCCCAGAGGCCCTAATTACAAACACTCAACACCAACACAAGCCTCCAAAGCAGACACCCAATAAAACAACCTCCAGACATAGCACATGTAACACATAGTACACAAAGCTGGTGTGCCAAACAGTCACAGGACAGAAGGAGAAACAACATGACTGATACAGTTGTAATAGGTGACTCCATAGTGAGACATGCTGCTGTCCCAGGGATGGCTTGCACCTGTTACCCATGAGCATCTGGATATTGCCTAAGGCTTTTGCAACCTACAGAGATCCTTTCGTAGGCAAGGCTGAAAAGACCAACCCACCACCATAGAAAAAAAAACTGGAAAGAAACAGAAGGGTAATGCTGATCAATGCCAGATGTGTAAACCTCAATATGCATGCTCCTGAGGCCCTCCCCAGTATGGAGAACATTGATGTCTGTCCAGTGATAGAAACCTGCTGCAAACCTCGGGACAGCACACCAGCACTACCAGGTAATACCACATATCATGTGTTATGGCCACAAAACCTGTAACAAAACATAAAAGGAGGGTGAGTATCCATATTCAGCACAGACACCCATACATCCAGTTAACTGACAATGCTTATGTCATTGCAGTCCACCCATGTGCAACTAACTGTAGGCAAGACTGCTGTACAGTCTGTAGCATGCTACAGACCACACTCTCACACACAGGAACCCCACCCCACTGTCCTGAAGACAGTGGACAGTATGAATGTACCACCAAATACAAAACAAGGTACACACAAATTACCACATAGGTGGTAAACCATTATGTGTGGAAGGAGTAATCAGGGATCTAGTGACACAAGTGGTCAGTCACCTGTTATGTGACAGTCACATCACCAATTTGTCTAGGAAGACTGTCTATATTGGACACTGTATCATGAAAGGATTCACATCTACATCAACAAAGGTCATTGTGCCCCTATACTGTTCCCCTATCAGACCATATTGTAATACAATGCCTCATTTGGGATGTACATTACCTGGCACCTGCAGCAGTTAGAAAGACCTCAAAGGTACCTCAGCAAGAGTCAGAAAGGGTCTCAAATATATATCATATGCTGCCTGGCTGTAGACACCACAGCTGAATGCAGTCACATACTGCCTACACAGAGGCATTGTATGTCTGTTGTACAAGTCCATGTCCAACACAGAAGTAATGGACATGCTCCACCCCAGAAAACTCAAAGCCATCAGAGCTGTGTGAGTCAGAGATGTCAACCGTAACACATAATCAAATAGGATGTGCTGGAGGGACAGATACCTAACCCTGAGTCTCTCCACACCCTGGAACAGAATACCACTACATGTTAGGCAGAGCCCCTCACTGACACTCTTCAACAGGAAGTTAGCAAAATGGATGGATAATTGTAGATGTACACTGGGGGTCTTTACTGTGTCATGTCCAGACAGAGGCACAGCTAATTAAATCATAAATGGCCATAATATTCACATAGCAAGGGGTGGCAAAAGCCACACACACTGTGGCTAGGCTTACAAATGCCCTAGGGTGGATAGCCTATGAACCTATTATGATACAAATTGTACAGGACACTAAGGATAACCCCAAGGCTGCTGCAACTGATGGTAGTAAGCGTGTTGTGAATTCCTGGATATGCTCTGGATCACACAAATATTACAAACAACATACCAAGCACACACACGTATTGCCAACATACATCCTGACAGGTGCAGTGCAAACCCCCCCCCCATAATGCCAAATATCTTTACCAGCAGACTGCTGCCTCCCTGACATTATGTCAGCCTTACCACTGGATATGTACCCAAAGAGCAGTGTACAACAACAGTGGTTGTTCTCAAGAAAGGTGTTGCCTGAATGGATACTAAAAACAACCACCACAGAATCCTGAGAAGCTTGGTCTGCACAGCTATGGAAAGGATCAGCATGTACCGCAGACATAACGATATTGGGGATCTATTGACACCCGACCCTACCCAGTGTGGGTTTATGAAGCGCAGACCCCGCCCCTAAACATGTGTGACTCAGTTGAAACAGTAATTGAGGTCACTGATGAGGGCAATGTGGTCCACACAGTGTAGCTGGACCTTGCAAAGCCTTCCATACAATACCCTACGTGTTCAATATAGATATGCTCACCAGCTTATATATACACCCCAATGTCACTAGAGGGGTTGCAAACCAGACCAACAACAGAACTGACATGGTCAGACATGCTGCAGCCATGTCAGACTACAAACCACATATAACAGGTATCCCACAAAGCATGGTCCTGGGACCTTCCCCGTCTGGTATATATGCCCCATAGGTACAGGCCAACATGTAAGGACTGTGCCTGAACATGTTTGCAGAGGACTACAAACCGCCTAACATATCTGACACTCCAGCTGACACAAGCATCCCACAAAAGGGCCACATAGAAACAGACAACCGGTGCCATAGCCATGTCAGCATGTTAAATGGAGAAAACTGTATAGTCAACCTCTGTGGATATACAGTAAGTGACCACCAATTACCACATAGGTGTTAACCCATTACATACTTAACATGTAATGACAGACCTGGGTACACAAGGTGATAGATATCCTGCATTGGACAAACATGTGGCTGTAGTGTTAACAGAAACATCCATATACCAACCTAATCATGAAGGTTATGACATCTAGATAAGGGGAGGTCATTGTGGTTCTGCAGTTATCCTTCATCAGCATTACAAATGACCACAACAGCCCCTGTGGGGTGTACCTCAGCAGACACCTCCATCAACTGTAAAGTCCACAACAGTACCTCACCAGGAGTATCAAAGAGCTTGAACACATGTAATGTGTCGCCTGATTAAACAGAGTGCAAATCCACACACTGCCATGCTGGCCACCCAGACGCAAGCTGTGCCTGATGTAGAAAGCCATGTCCAAGCTGGAATCAATGAACATGCTGCACCTTGTACAATCTGAATGGCAGTGAGCTATGCACATGAGGGACCTGAACCCCAGCACTGACATACATAGGACAAGCTGTACTGCATTATCCATAACACAGAAGCCACCCCCACGCATGAGTAAACTACCAGTACAGGTTATCCATAGAGTCACTCGTTGATTCTCCTCAACAGGAATCTTAATCAGTGGATGGGAGATGGTAGGTTTACCCTGGGTATCAATGTTATGTCACAGGTAGACAGAGGCACAGTATACTAAACAAGACATATGTCATGGCAAACTACACTTACAATGTGTCGAAGGACAAACACACTCTCTGACTAGCATTAGAAATGGCCTAGGGCACATCGGTAGTGTTTGCCAATGTACACCTATGTTGTGGAATACACTACTGATGTTGGATGAGGCTGTTGTAAGTAGGTCATATCTGAACATAGTGCAACATGGTCAGATAGGTTCATAGGTTTATACTAGGCTATCTGCCCTAAGGCAGTTATAAGCCTAGCCCAGAGTTTTGTGGCGTACGCCACCCCTTATATGGAAACAATACTGTGCCCATTAGTTTGTCATGCCTCTGTCCAGCAGTGACACAGAGACGATCCCCGGGGTAAACCTATGATCTCCCATCCACAGGTCAAGATTCCTCTTGAACAGAGCCAGCGAGGTGCTCTGCCTCACATGGACCGGGATTGTATTCCACAGCATAGGGAGTCTTTGAGTGATAAATCTATCCCTCCAACATGTCCTACTTATATCCCTGCTAAGGTTTAAGTCACTTGCCCTAGTGGTTCTGGTGGATTTGGTGATTTTGAGGTGGAGCATGTCCATTACTTCCTGGTTGGACATGGCCTTGCATGTCAGGCACATGTCACCTCTGAGCAGACGGTATGTGACTGAATAGAGCTGGAGTGTCTTCAATCTGGCAGCACATGACAGATGTTGGAGTCCCTTTATCCTTTTGGTGGGGGACTTTTGGGGTCTCTCCAATTGCTGCAGATGTCGGGTGAGATACATCCAGAATGGGGCATTGTACTCGATCATTGGTCTGATAAGTGAAGAGTACAGGGGAACAATGACCTCACTAGATCTGGATGTGAATCCCTTCCTGATCAGGTGGGCAATGTAGAAGGTTTATCCAAACTGCAGGGCAAAGGTAGAAGCTCAAATTATAGTATTAAAAAATCACCTTTATTCAAAGCAAAACAACGACAACCTGTAGCACAAGTGCTTTCGCTCGGACTCTTCCGAGCTTTTTCAAGTCAAACAGTAACATGTTCAAAGCAAGTGCTTAAATACAATTAAAAATTGATTAATCAATTAAACAATATCTGTGTTTCTTAAAAAGGCAATGCCTTCCTTAAAAACCTGCTTTCAGCTGAAGTCTTCCCCAATGATTCTAATGACCCCCCCCCCCCCCGTAGAAGTGAGAGACTTGCAGAAAAAGGTAAAAAGCAATACAATCAGGATTTTTACCAATACCCCAGGAGAACCGGGGCATGGGGGCAGAAACATCAGAGGTCAGTGGGAGGTTGGAACAACAAGCATTTCTAACCCTTAATTTACCTACAACAGAAAATCATTTAACCACAGCTAATACCAATCAGACAGAGCTTGCAGTGGTGAGTCCTACTAAAGATATTACTGTTATTAAGGAAGGTAATTGCACTTTATACAAAAGGCATGATTTCACCATTTACAACTATACGGATGTTGAGATGAATGATGTGGCATTCAATATTTTTACTAAAGGGCTTCATTTTGTACCGAGCAAAAACTTGGATGTAGCAGCCTTGCTAGTTGAACTTAAATTGTTTACTAGGGGCCTTAATTTGAAGCATTTATTTAAGGGTAACACCTTTAATAGTGCAGGACTCATTAGGAAAAGTACGTTCAACCCGCCCATGCACCCTGTACTCAGGATTTTTGAAGACTTGGTAGAACAAGATTTGCGTAACCTTTCTTCCAATGGGCCTGGATCATTGTGTAACAACATGAATACCAATGAATTGGATTTTATCAAACTCTTGGCAAATGAATGCATAAGAATTATGAAACCTGACAAGGGTGGGGGGGTAGTTTTAATGTACGATTCCAATTACGAGGCCTATATTCACCATTTGCTGCAAGATGAGGATCAATATACTCTTGTCTCTCGAAATGAATATAATATAGCTGTGGCGAAAATAAAATATTCACTTTCTGATAATCTGTTGCAAGGAGCTATAAACGAAAGACTTTATAATTATCTCTTTGTCAACAAACCCAGGATCCCTGTTCTATTTGGAATTCCCAAAATCCATAAAGGGACTGACCCCCTAGCCTTCAGACCCATAGTAGCGGGTGCAGGGAGCATAACGGAGCCACTAGGAAAATTTATCGATTACATTACTAAACAATACATTTCTGTGTTGAGTCATGTATGCAAGGACTCCTGGGAATTTTTGAAGACTTTTCCAATCAAAAATTGTCCTCATGACGCACTCATGGTTACCATAGATATTAAGGATTTATTCCCTAGTATTCCCCATAATGTTGGACTAGATTGGTTTTGTGATTTTTTTAATAAAGAAACCAACCTAGGTAACAACCTTACAAACTTGGTTGTGGAGCTAATGAGAACAGTGCTTGAAAACAACTTCATATTTTTTAATGGGGAAATATTTAAACAATATAAGGGAGTGGCCATGGGAGCTTCCTGCGCGAACATATATGCAAATGTGGTCCTGCACCGATGGGAACATGCCTACATTTTTACAACTCCCTGGACACAATATGTCATCCACTACCGTAAATATTTGGATGACATATGTATAATTTGGAGAGGCACGGAAAACGAGTTAACAGTATTTTTGGATTACATAAATGCAACTACTCAGTTCTTATGCTTCACACATTCTGTTAGTAGAGAAAAACTTCATTATTTGGATGTCACCATTTACAAGGATTTTTTGACAGGCGGTTTCCAATCTAAAATCTATCGTAAACCGACCTTCTCAAACTCCTTATTGCATTTTGATAGCTTGCACCCTTTTTATCAAAAAAAAAGGGAATAGTAAAGGGGCAGTTAATTAGAGCCTCCAGAATGTGCAGCAAATTGGAAGATTTCCATCAGGAAATTTCCAATTTACACAATATGTTTTTAGAACGTGGTTACCCTCAGGACTTGTTAACAGCACTAACAATGGAGGTTTGTAAGCAAAGGGATTCTTCTTATGCACCATTACTAGGTGATGTTTTTGTTACGACATCCTCATTTTCATCAACAAAAACGGGGCAAACTAACAATAGTTTTGTATATATCTTTTCAAATAATTTCACTGAAATAGAGCACACAATTTCAAAATATTGATCTGTCCTGTCAACTAATGATGATTTGAAAGTTATTATCCCTTACAAACCTGAATTTGTTAGAAAGAGAGGCTCGAATCTCAAAGACATTTTTGAGAGAAGACAGCACCTGCAAGGGAATGGACAACAATCCCGTAGGGGTACCTTCAAATGTGGGGCTTGCAAACAGTGCAGTATGGTTCTGAATGATTCACACATTTATTTAAAAGCATGAAAAATGAACATTCGATCACATGGTTTGTTTTCGTGTGGCACCAGGGGGGTGATATATTTAGGAATATGCATCATCTGTAATAGTTTTTACGTAGGGAAAACAGAAAGGGAATTTAGAAGAAGGTTATATGAACATCTGTATGAAATTGAAAAAAAGAAGGAAAACAATGCCTTCTATAAGCATTCCCTGAACTGTCCCAACTACAAGTTAAAATTTTTGGTACTCGAGCAGGACATTCCGAATGTGAGAGGGGGGGATTGGGAAGCTACCTTAGAATATAGGGAGTTAATCTGGCAGCTTAAGTTGGACGCAGGTAGAACACCTGGGCTAAATGACACTTTGAGCATAAGTTCTGCTTTAAGACTAAGAAGGGCTAGACTTTGATAACATCTATTTTGTGCCCTTCCCAACCTCCTTGAACCAGCTCGGATACCACAGCTTGTTAAAGATGTTCTTGAATCCCAATTATAGTTAGTTAAGATGTTTCTAATTCCTTCCCAGTAACAACAATGAAAACACTCATACTTTGTATTTTACAAATTTTACACTGTTTTAGTGAACTTTATAGTTTTTATATGACTGTTTATAATTTGGAAATGCACACTGCACTTTAAAATAAGACGTAATGATGAAAGGATATAGATTTGAAGCTTAGAAACTAAGTAACAATTAAAAAACAATTGCATGTTTTTAATTTTACATGATTATTTAAAACAATTATATTATTTGATTGCAGCTGAAAGCAGGTTTTTAAGGAAGGCATTGCCTTTTTAAGAAACACAGATATTGTTTAATTGATTAATCAATTTTTAATTATATTTAAGCACTTGCTTTGAACATGTTACTGTTTGACTTGAAAAAGCTCGGAAGAGTCCGAGCGAAAGCACTTGTGCTACAGGTTGTCGTTGTTTTGCTTTGAATAAAGGAGATTTTTTAATACTACAGTTTGAGCTTCTGCCTTTGCCCTGCAGTTTGGATAAACTTTTATTGATTCTTGTTCCTTTTTCTACATTTTTGGCAATGTAGAAGGTCTTTCTAGCCACTTTAGCAATGTGAGTGTCAGAAGAAAGACCACTGTCAACCTGGGTCCCCAGGTCCATGATAACCTCCTCTGTGCTTAGAGGATTGCCACCTATATGGTAGCTTGGGGTTACCTTGCTTTTCCTGAAGGGTATGACTATACATGTTTTGGCATTTAACTTCAGGCCATGGCTCTGGCACCAGCTATCAGTTTCCGTGAGTCCCTTCTGAAGGATATCCGTGTCTGATGCACTTTCCACTATGGCGCCCAGTTTGCAGTCATCTGCAAACTTTGTCAGCCAAAGTCCTCCCATGTTGGCCTGTACATCTGAGAAGTAGATGACGAACAATAGGGGGCCAAGGACTGAGCCCTGTGGGACACCACTTGTGACCGGCTTGGAGTCTGACATAGCACCAGCAACTGTAACCCTGTGGGTCCTGTCCTTAAGCCAGTTTATAGCACATCTTGTGACATATGGTTTTACATTTAAGTTGGTAGGTTTTTCTACAATACCCGAGTGGGGTATTGTGTCAAAAGCCTTTGCAAGGTCAAGGTAGGCTGTATGGACTGCCTTTCCCTCATCAATGGCCTTAGTGACTGTTTTGAAGAAGCCGACCAAGTTCAAAAGGCATGATCTGCCCTTGACCAAGCCAAACTGGGACGGGTCCAATGTCTGCATGTCCCCTATATCTTTGTTTATGAGCTCCATTATGATCCTCTCCATAGCTTTGCAGACTAGACTTGTTAAGCTTATGGGGTGGTAATTACCAGGGTCCATAGAGGCACCACCTTTGTGCAGATGTGCACAACTGGACCCTAACCAGGCTGTTGTGCACACTATGGAAATGTAAAGCAGTGATAGGACTAAAGCCCAGGATACTGTCCACCACAGTGAAAGTACTGAACCACTACACTATACAGTACTACAGTGTTAGGTCAGTATGAACAGATGTTGACAATTGTATGCAAAGTATCCCATGCAAAACCTGCAGGCACAGTATAATCCCTGTTGTGTTCACACAAAAAGCATTTGGACAGTAACTACACAACATGCACAGAACACAGAAGCATAAACTGGAGATATTTGTTGAAGGTCACACTCATCCACAAATGTGATGGGCTGCAGAGTTCAACATATGGAAAGCTCACACTGGGCATGCTCACACACTTGAGACATCTTTCACACAACATGCCATGGGAAGGCTTAACTGGGCATGCTCACACACTTAGTCCAAATGTTCCTCTTAGCAACTGGGAAAACACACCACAGGATGCTCATTCCCCTTTCTAAACACTGATGATGTCAGCACCCTATAAGTATATCAGGAGAAAAAAAATCTACCAGTAATCCGAATAGCGTGCTCTGCTAATGCGTCTGTCTCTAGTGTCATAACATAGTTAGGTAGGGGTTTGAATCCGACAAGTGTGTGTGAAAGGGGTAAGTGTGTGTGTATGAAAAGAACATCCCTTTTGGCAACTGTGAAAACACACCACAGGATGCTCATTCCCCTTTCTAAACACTGATGATGTCAGCACCCTATAAGTATATCAGGAGAAAAAGAAGCCCCCCAGCAATCCAAGTAGTGCGCTCCGCTAATGCGTCCGTCTCTACTGTCATAACATAATTAGGTAGGGGTTTGAATCCGTCAAGTGTGTGTAAAGGGGGGTTATTGTGTGTATAAGTGTGTATGAAAAAAACATCCCTTCTGGCAACTGTGAAAACACACTACAGGATGCTTATTCCTCTTTCTAAACATTGATGATGGCAGCACCCTATAAGTATATCAAGAGAAAAGGAATCCCCCAACAATCCAAGTAGCACACTCTGTTAATGTGTTCGTCTCTAGTGTCATAACATAGTTAGGAAGGGGTTTGAATCCAGCAAGTGGCAACTGTGTGTAAAGGGGGGTAAGTGTGTATGAAAAAAACATCCCTTTTGGCAACTGGGAAAACACACTACAGGATGCACATACCCCTTTCTAAACGGTATCACAATTATTTATGGCTTTTGATTCCAGACATGACACGTGTGTTTTGCTCACACAGAATGCCCATGTGTGTGGGTTGTTTCTCACAATAATGCATGACATCGATTAAACCAGTTATGGCAATGCACACATGATGTATGTGTGTGCCAAATACATATATGTACCTGTGACCTTCAATAGTTACCATGTGTGATGCCTGCCACATGTGAATACATGGTATTTGCACAGGGTAACATTATGACGGTGGTCTTCTGTGCAGGTGCTGCATGTGGGATGTGTATATACAGTGTGGAATGTAGATGCTATTAACCTAGTAGTGAGGGATACACACCTGGTCTGGGGCATATAGTCTACATGTTGTTGATGAACAGGTACTGCATGTTTTCACCTGTTGTGGGAGTGGTAAGACGTTGTTCAATAGCAATGCAGTGACCGCATGCTAAGAACCGTTCAGCTAGGGTGTTGTAGCTACAGTAATTCATTAGCATTCAGTAATATGTCAGCATTCCTGGTGAGGGTCTGATGCCAACCAAAGTCAGGGTTCTACCAGCCTGTGTCACTTGCTCAGTGAGCCCTTCCATGTTCCCTATCATGTATCCCAGTGAGGGACATCACACATCACCTGTAGTGGCATGGACAATGACTGAGTCATATGTGTCCATGCATCTGACTGACCTGTATGCTTGTGTTATGTGGTGGACCATAGTGCCCCATGAGCATATCACTGTGACCTTCACCTTGTCCAGCCTGGTGAGCATGACCTCACTGTACTGGACAATAAAAGTACCTAACACAACTGCAGCAGTAGTGTTGTATAGCTGTACAGACTGTGCTTGTTTGGCACACAGGATTTGTGTGCTATGTGTTATGCGTGCTGTGTTCAGGCCTAACGTATGCCTGTGTGCCAGCTGCAGAGGTGTCTGCCGCTCAGGCAGGATGCTATCCTTAGGCTCCACGAATGGCCCGGTGTGTTTCTGTGCTTGTATTTCTGTCAGTGTAGGTCCACATCAGACTGGTATTGCAATCACTGTAGTATTTCATGCCACCTGACAGGTTATGCCAGTACTGGGTTCAGAGTGCTTAGTCCACAGTTTGGCCATGTGTTTCCATCTCATACATGTGTTGTACATCCATGGGTAGGGGATAGGGTTGACTGTGTACATGTGGCAGCTGTGAAATTACTACATGACTCACATATTCCACAACTGTACCATAGAGGTGACTGACAACTGACCTTTGCACATGCTACCATAGTATTGAGAGTGCATTGGTGATTAACAGCATATAGGGCCAATGGTGAACAAGATACATAGGTCCATAGGTTCATACTAGGCTATCTGCCCTAGGGCATTTATACACCTAGCCAGAATGTGTGTGGCTTCCACCATGCATTGTAAATCTATCTTGCTATGCCCTTTTCCAAGGTTAGTATACTGTGCCTCTGTCTAACAGTGACACATAAGTGATACCCAGGGTAAACCTACAATGTCACATCCAGTCATTAATATCCCTCCTGAAGATAGTCACTGAGTGACTCTGCCTAACCTCTATTGGGATAATATTCCAGAGTGAAGGGAGCCTCTGAGTTATGAATGTGTCCCTCCAGCATGTCCTATGTATATCACTCCTGAGGTTCAAGTCTTTCCAGCGTGTAGCCTGATGGGATCTGGATATTCTGAGGTGCAGCATGGCCATTAAGTCAGGGTTTGACATGGCTTTATATGTCAGGCACAGATTGCCTATGAAGAGGCAGTATGCCACTGAGTAGAGCTGCTGTTTCTTTAACCAGTCAGTATGTGGCATCTGTTTGAGCCCTTTGATCCTCTTGTTGAGGTACTTTTGTGGTCTTTCCAGTTGCTGCAGGTGCCTGGTAAGGTGCATGCTGACAGGGGCATTGTAGTCAATTATGGGCATGATGAGGGATGAGTAAAGAGGCACAATGTCCTCCCCTGATCTACATGTGAATCCCTTCATGATGATGTGGCCCATATAAAATGTTTTCCTAACCACTTTGGCCATGTTGTTGTCAAATGAGAGAATGCTATCAACCTGTGTACCCCAAGGTCCATAATTCCTTCGTCTGCACTTAATGGATTAACACATATGTCGTACTTTGTGGTCACTTTGTCTTTGACAAAGGGGATGACTATACACTTTTTGGCATTCAGCTTGAGGCCATGGCTGTGGCACAAGTCGTGTGTTTCCAAGAGGCCCTTTTGGAGGATGCGTGTGTTAGCTGGTGAGTTGATTATGGCGTCCAGTTTGCAGTCATCTGCGACTTGCTCAGCCACAGTACTTCCATGTTGGCCTGTACCTCTGATAAATATATACTGAACAAGACAGATCCCAGGGCTGAGCCTTGTGGGACACCACTTGTAACTGGTTTTGAGGCTGACATGGCTCCAGCAATTCTAACCATGTGTGTTCTGCCCTTGAGCCACTGTGCAATATCTGTAGTGACATAGGGGTTAATATGTACACTGGTGAGCTTCCCTAGAATGCACAAGTGGGGTATTGTACCAAAGGCTTATGCAAGGTCCAGGTAGGCTGTGTAGACCACCTTCCCCTTGACAGTGGCCTTGGTGACTGTTTCAAAGAAATCAAACAGGTTTGAGAGGCAGGATTTGCCATTAACAAAGCCAAACTGTGTATGATGACGTGTCTGTAGGTCCCCAATATCTATATTTATGAGGTTCATGATGATCCTTGCCATAGCTTTGCAGACTAAGCTATTCAGACGTATGGGGCGAATAGTGTCCAGGATCCGTTAAGGCACCACCTGAATGTAGAGGGACCACTGTTGCTGTACGCCACTCTTTGGCCACATATCATGTAGTAAGGCTGGGATTGAACAGTAGTGTTATGTCTGGGTGTAGCTCTTCTTGGGGTTCATGTAGGACACAGCCTGGGACACTGTCTGGTCCCATTGATGCAGTGTTTATTGCTTTGGAGAGGGCAGCTCTTACCTGAGCATCTGAGATGTCAGGGGGGGCAGCACTCTGCTGGGAGAAATATTTGCCCTTTTGGTGTGGAGGGGGGGAGAAGGTAGCAGTGAACCTGTCCACTAGGATGATGGCAATGTCTGTGTGTTTGGTATTTCGTGTGACATCTCGGACTACCTCTGAGCATATCTGGGTATTACCACCCAGGTTCCTAACATAACTACAGAAAGCCTTGTGATTATTCTCAGTGTCTTGTGGAATCTTCTCTCAAAGATGGCCTTAGACAATCTTATGAGTGCCTGTAGTTGTCTTCTAATACTCATCAGTGATGCCTTCACATTTTGGGAGTTTGTTGTATCATGAAGTAGCTTCATCCTTCTATTGTATAGTTTGTTTATGGCTGGTGTCCAGCACACAGGACGTCTGCCATTGGAGGATTGGGTCTTGCTTTTATTTGGGATTGCATGATCCATGCATTCCTGAATGTGTCCATAGAATGCCTTTATACAGGTATCTGCAGTCTGGTCCATATTTTCAACAGGCCTGGGGGCTTTGAAGGTTTCCACATCATTTATGAGGAGTGTGAACATGCTTGACATGAGTTGTTGACTGTATTCTTCTGTGCAGGGGGTGGCCTTGGGATGTGAATATCCAGTGAGATCAGTTTATGGTCTGAATGTACCAGTGAGGGATACACTTCTGGTCTGGAGCATAGAGTCCCCATGTTGGTGATGATCAGGTTCAGTATGTTTTCCCCTCTTGTGTGAGTGGCAACAAGTTGTTCCATAGCATATTGGTATATAAATTCCAGTAATCTGTGGGCTAGGGTATTGGAGCTACAGTCATGCTCCCTGTCTATGTTTGGGTAGTTTAACCCACCCAATATAATGGTGTATGGACAGACCTACATATTTCCAACTGTTTTCAGGAAGGCCAAGTGCGGTTCTTGTGTTTGTGAGGGTGGTCTGTAGCAGGCTATAACCTGGAAGGCAGTTTTACCCATTGTTACCTGCATATGGATAGTCTCTGATGTTTGGTGCTTTGCCACCAACCTGGAGGTGTGGGTATCTTGGATGAATATCAATACACCCCCTCCTTTTTGTGGTTTTGTGCAAGTTTTGGGCCTGAAAAGCATGGTATGAGGTTTAACTTGGTAGTGCTGGAGTGCAGTTGGTAGCCCTGAATCTGGTATCTGTTACTGCACAGATAGTGATGTTCTCCATGCTGAGGAATGTTTTGAGTGTGTGCATCATCAGGTTTAGAGTCCTGCAGTGGCATATATGACTGCTCACGTGGACAGATGTCAGGTAAGTCATATGCAAAGTGTCACAGGCAACGTACATGTGCACAGGAGAAACAGTGACATTCTGTCAAGTGAGACATGAACATACATATAGTAAGCTATGCAGATGTCACTAGGAGTCCACAGAAGCTGTGTAACTCTGCATGGCAGGTCAGATCAGTATTCCAGGGTAACTGCAAGGAAACATGCATGCAAACATAGCTACTGTAAGCAGGGCTGCACATAGTCCATTGTACAACAAACAAGCTGTACCACTATCAGTAGGTAACACTGCAAATGCTCACCAGCTGACATATGAATACCTATGTCACCAAAGGTGATACTTACCAGACCACAGACAGAAATGACATGGCCAGACACGCTGCATCCCACATGAACACATATCTCAAGCAACACAGACCTCACAATGTCAGTGTTCATAATAGACACAGCCCATAAGGCCAAACACAATGTGTGACACACCTATAATAGGTGATGCCATAGTCAGACACACTGACGTCCCACCCTCCAGACTGAGCAAGGTGAGGGTCACATTTAGCTACCTGTCAGGCGATAGAATGTGCCACATAACACAAGCACTCAGGTAACTCCACAGCAAGTACAAATATGAGGCAGTCATTGTCCATGCTGGTGTGAACAACCTGAGACGTACCTCCCTGGACCACATGGAAAGAGACACAGAGGAGCTCTTACATCACCCTCTCAAACTCAGGAATCCCACACAACCTTCATGACGACACAGGAGAGTATAGATTTCTCTGCAAACACCATCATACTGTGTGACGTCAACTACCCAAACATAGACTGTGAACATTACTCAAGCCACAATACCCAAGCTCTAGGGTTCCCATAGTTCAGAAACTCTTTAGCTATGGAACAGGTAGTCAACATTCCCACAAGAGGGGCAAATATACTAGACCTGATCATCACAAACATGAGTATAATACGCTCACCACTTGAAGTATATCCCTCATTGTTGCAATCGAACCATATACTAATCACACTGGAGTATTGGATCCCCCACATATGCAAACCTCAAACACATCGATGTGTGTGTGGGAAATGCCCCTATTAGCAACTGTGACAGTACACTACAGGATGCAGATTCCCCTTTTGAAACACTGATGATGTCAGCACTCTATAACTATATTACCTGAATTGAAGTTCTCCAGTAGTTTGTATAGCGCACTCTGCTAATGCGTCTTTTTCCAGTGTCATAACCATAGTTAGATAGGGGTTTGAATCCTGCAAAGAGAATGTATGTGTGTTAGTATGAGTGGGGTTTGTGTGTGTGCATAATGCTGTGAGAGAAAAGTGCCTTTTGCCAACTGGGAGAACACACTACAGGGTGCACATCCCTCTTCCTAAACACAGATGATGTCAGCACCCTCTAAGTACAGCATTAGAAAGGATTTCTCCCACTAATGCAAATAGCACACTCTGCCAATGTGTCTGTCGCTAGTGTCATAACACAGTTAGGTAGGGGTTTGAATCTTGCAAATGGAAAGTATGTGTTTTAGTGTGGGTGGGTTAGTGCGTGTGCACAATGCTGGGGGTGGGATATGGCTTTTGCCAAATGGGGCTATGCACTGCAGGGTGCACATTTCCCTTAACAAACAGTGATGTTGACAGCACCCTATACAAACAACATGACAACAGACAACTGCCAGTACTCGGTATAGTGCTACATGCTACTGTAACATGCACATGTACCAGAATATACCTAGATAGTGTTTTGAAGCCTGAATGTGGCAAGTGTGTGGATGTGGGATGTTTCTGTGTGTGCATTTCCGTATGGAAAACATGTTGGATGTGGCAATCAGGGTACCACAGTACCTGATGCACACTACACTTTTAAACTAATGAGGTTGCCTGCACCCTGTGAGTACAGGTAGAGAGGAGGAAATCGGTAGTAATCCACATAGTGCACTTTTCAAATGTGTACCTGTCATGTATCGACAGCTACTCATGTAGGGTAATAAATAATGGAAATGGCAGGTGAGCGTGTGCATGTGTGGGGGTAGCAGGGTGTGTAAATGCATGTGTGACAGAACAGATACATATAGCTGAATCTACATAACAGCACATGATGCACATTCCCATAGTCAATGGTAGCATGTGATGGTGTGCAGCTGGTACACTTTGGTAAGTAGTATGGGTGCAGATAACAATTCAGGACATTCATACAGTTACTGCAGCAGGAATGCTGGGATATACACACAATCATAGTGGAACAGTGAACAGTTACCAACATGTTACTACTTATACACATCTATGTAGTCACCCTGTGCATCAGCAACATGTTTACCTTTTCCTGCACTGATGTTGTAGTATGCAGGAGGTGGCACAGTGTCATTATATGCACAGGGTGTGGGTTAGGTATGCCCAAACCAGCCACTGGTACCACCAATTGACATGTGTGTGTATGTGTGTTTGTGAGGGGCAGCAGTACAGGGTGGACCAGTGTTGGTGCAGTGTGTGTGTGTATGTGTTTGCCCTAGGTGTTACATTTCTGCATGTGTGTAAGCACACACACAGTCCCACATAATGGCTGCCATGTACAGGGTTTTGTGGACAGCCACAGACTGCACCTCTCAGGTCATCCAGATCAGTGTCTGTGGGCACGGACACGGTACCTGTGCCTGGCAGGGGTGCTACGGACCATATCCAGTACTAACCCAGACTGGGTACTGTCCTCGGAAGCGGGTGTGTGTTGACTGGACACAGTTCCCTGTTGGGACTGTCCAGAGCCATGTGCATGTGGTCTCCTGGGGCGTCCTGATGACAGCACTGACCCAGCATTGCTGGGGCTGGTGCTGGCACTTGAGGTGCATGAGTGGGCCTGTTGTCATCCGTGGCCACTGCCAGCTGGTGCTGTTGCCGGCATACGGCCACGTCGACGCCGCAAACGCACACCATCGCCCTGGCCCATGGACATCTGGTTGTGGAGCAGCTGTTGTATGTCCCCACAACATCTGTCAACGACATCTGTGAAGTTACGAATAGCATTCGCAATGTCACGCATGCCGTCTGTCATGGCTGTGCGACATGCTCTCAGCTCCCTCAGACCCTGTCTGGTGTACCTTTCCATACGCGCCTGTGCCTGCATAACAGTCCGAAACATAGTGGAGGTTGACATACCTCCTTGGGCACGTCAGCCAGAGGTAGTATGGCCACGGATGCCCCCACGAGAACCCATGGGCGACTGTCTGCATGGTACCATTGGAGGACCCTGCTCATGGCTGCTTTGTGGAGATGCATGTACCACAGGTACCACATTACCCTGATCTATGCCCAGTGCATACTGTCCATCACCTAGGGACAATGGTGACAAAGGATGTAATGGCAGGATGACTGTGCGCATTGAAGGGGTTGACAGCTGTGTACTGTCAATTGGCTGACCAATGGTGGACCCAGACACACCTTCCTGCACCATTATAGACATTTCATCATCATCAGTACCTGGCCCACAAGATTCAGGTTCCCTGCTGCAGGTCACCAGAGCAGCAGCAGAACCTACGGGAGGAAAACAGGGAACACAGATTACAGTCTCAACACATCTTTGACAGTGATGCACTTCACTACTAATGCACACATTCAGAAATGGACACATGCACTCATGGACACACACACACATGCACACATGGGCACAGGCACACTTGCACACATGCACACCCCACAGTACACACACACATCAGTACTGAGTTACACTACTCTTACTAGTATTATAAATTGTTTTTCAGGTAATGTTAAACACACTCACCAGCATGTATGGCCTGCCTTGTTGCTAGATGGGAGGGACCTGGAAATATGAAGAAAGTAATGTCAGTGGGCACAAGTGTGCCATTTGTTTTGCATATGATACAGTACAGTAGTACACTAGTTCCCTTATACACATCAGCTGCTCATAATGTCAGTATCACACATGCACAATTACATATCATGATGACAGCTACATACCACGTGCACACCTTATGCATGCATGAAGTAACAGTGTACAGAACAGTCATATGTACATACAAGGAGTTAACTCTAATCTCACCCTTACCTCTCTTCAAACAACAAATCAAACTGTACTTCCAAAACCACTGGCTTTGCTCTTGTAGTACTCCAGGCTAACTTTCCTCTCCCCACCCTCTCTTTACCTTTAACCCCTCATTGAGCATAAAAACTAGCTTCTACCCTATTTCTTTTCCCTTGCTGTTCTTCTATGCTCTGACCTACTTCTCCCATCTCTCCCACCTCCTCTTGACTGTCTTCCTTCTTTTCCTCTCTTCTCTTCTTGACTCCTGCCTCTTCCCTATTATTTTATCTTTCATATTCCTTCTACTTCTCTACCCTTCTGAGCTTTAACTGTTATCTATATGGCTTTTGCCTTATTGCATAACCTTTATGTTTTAGGTAAAATTGCTTTGAAACCGACAGAACATTGTGTATGGGTTTAAACTGTTTGAGTTCCTTAAATGTATGTTGATTTTATTAACAAGTTGATTTATATTTCTATTATTTTGTATGTCTTTATTAACAACTTGTCTGTCTGCCTTTATTATGTTATGTGTGGAGCTTTTCTCCCCGGGCCTCTACTGAAAATGGACATATATCCAGCTAGACTAGCCCGGTCAACAAATGTAAAATAAATAACAAAAAATAAATAAATATGGCATCTTACCTGCACGCTCGGTGTCTTGCTGCTGTGTGGATCCAACCTCCATCATGATGAACGTCTGATGCTGTTGTTGTTCTGGGGCTGGATCCACAACACTTAGCAGTAGCCCTTCCTGTCTGGAGAGGGGGGGATGTGTGGCCACCCCCCCACCTGTGGCAACCTGTTGCCTGCGGATATCTGCAGCACGCTGGTGGACATTTCTAATCAAATCACTGCAGTGATGTCTCACCTGCTCATATGTCCTATCATGCATGCCAACATCATTTATCCTGCTGACAAGGTTTTGCCACAGTGCAGACCTCTCCTGCTGATTCTGGGTGGTGCGTGAAAACAGGATGTCATAGTCATGCACCAGGCTCTGGTGGATCACTTCGTCCTCTGCAGCAGAGTAGGCGGGGTTCCTTTTCGGAGCCATATTCCCCTGGAAAAGTACACAAACAGGTTATCAGCAGAGTATGTCAGCAATATATGGTACACATTCTATACAGGGAGTATTAAATTGTACTTATTACTGCTTGGTTGTAACTTGACTAAATTGTAGCTATCATTCTAAGTCTTTTGGATTAAGCACTTGGCCTTCAGACCAGTTGTTTTACATTAGGGAGGTTTGTGGCAAGCACTGTGGTGGCAGGACACATAGCTTTCATCCTTCTAAGTTGGGAACTGCTGATTGAGAGCCCAGTGTCCAAGTGTATTAGTTCTGGTATAAGCAGTTGGCCTTCAGGCCAGTTATTTAACATTAACAAGGTTTGTGGTCTGCACTCTTGTGTGAGAATAGGCTGTACTCTGCCATTCATAGCTGGGAACTTCTGGTTTCAGGTTTATAGTGCCTGCATATTTGAACTGTATCTTACTGACATTGGTACACCTTGTTTGCTGTAGCATACACTACATCCAAGCCTCCTGAATCTAGCTTTGTGTATATGCTTGTTATTTGTTAGCTTGTTATATCACTGGTACGCTACTTCCACATAATACACAGCTTCTCAGCACTTCTGTGAATCACTACTGATATCTGCATTGCTTACTGTACGTATTTCCTTGTTACACTTGACAGCAAGTGACTGCTTGTCGTTTTTGCATTTACTTAATTGTAACACATTGCACTTAAGTTACCTGGCACTTGCTTACTGAAGCTATTATATCAGTCAGTAGTAGTAAGTGATATCAGTACACCCTCACTCCCCACTGGACCTTGTTTTCAATTATTACGGAATTCACAATAGTATTCTAGCATGTCCAAAGGTCAGTTGTCAATCTCCTCTCCAGTCCAGCTGGTGAGTATGGTAATCCAGAGGCAATGTTATAACAGCCGCATGTACACAGACAACCCCCTCCTCCTAACAACAAATTCAAACACATGTGAGTGATGCAACCATATACCAAACTGGAGGCTAGGCTCTCTCTACTCAATACTGCCATAACCAGTCAGGTGGAGAAGGAAACCACACTCACTACAATTCCAGTCTCACATAGACCTACCACGACAGCAAAACAAACACATAATCACACAGAAACATACTCAGAGGCTCAGAATAAAGATCTGCCTAAGCAGCAGAGACCTCCAAAGCAGACACCCAAGCAACCACTACCACATAAACAAACACGTGCAACACATATCTCACAAAGCCAATGTGCTGAACACTCACAGCCCTTAACAGTAAACAACACACCTCATACACTTGTAATAGGTGCCTCTATCAACAGGCACACTGACATCACGTTCACCAGGCTTAACGAGGAGAGGGTCACAGTGTGCAGCCTGTCGGGCACTACGACCCGCCACATAACACAAACACTCAAGTAACTCCAAGGCAAGTACAAGTATGACTCACTCATTGTCCATGCTGGTGTGAATGACCTGGCACATACCTCCCTGGACTACATGACATGAGACAGAAAGGAGCTCTATGAGCATGTAGCCCAAGACAGTATGACCCTGACCTTGAGTAGCATCTTACCCTCACCAAGAATGATGCCACAATATCAAGGCAAGATGATCACTTTCAACAATTGACTGAAGTACTGGTGTCATTCACAGGTGAGCCAATGCCTGTCAGCTTGGGATGATATGCTGTACAAGTCACGATGCTTTGTTAGGGACAGCTTGCACCTGTCACCCCTGGGCTTTTGGATTTTGGAAAAGGCTCTTGCTACACCCATAGTGCCTTTATTAGGCAAGGCTCATAAGGCAAACCCACATCCATACGTATCACAAAGGATGAGGAACTAAGAGTAATGCTACTCAACACCAGAAGTCTAGACCTCAAGATACACACACTCAAAACTCTACTTAGCATTATGGACATCAATATATGTGCAGTAACAGAAACCTGTTTCAGGTTTCCCAGGAGCACACCAGCATTACCAAGTTATACCTGTTACCATTCTTGTCGGCCCCAACACTTGGACCAAACAACAAAAGGAGGGGGAGTATCAATATTCATCGAAGATTCCCACACCTCCACATTGGTGGCAAAGTACCACATAGGTGTTAAGCCATTGAGTACAGAAGAAGTAATTGGGGACCTGGGGAACAAACTTGATAGCAATCTGTCATTTGTCAACCACGTGACCAAAGTGGATTGAAAGACATGTTATATAGCCCAGCTAATCATGAAGGGATTCACATGTACAGCAGGGGAGGTCATTGTGCCTCTTTACTCATCCATCATCAGGCCTATAATTGAGTACAATGCCCCTTTTGGGATGTACCTAACCAGACACCTACAGCAACTGGAAAAACCCCAACAGTACCTCATCAAGAGGATCAAAGGGCTCAAACAGATGCCATATGCTGCCCAGTTAAAGAAAATCCAGCTGGACTCAGTGGCATACTGCCTGTTCAGAGGCAATATGTGCCTGCCATATACAGCCATGTCCAACCCAGAAGTAATGGACATGCTGCACCTCAGGAAATCAAACTCCCATACAGCCATATGCTCAGGAGAACTGAACCTTAGCACTGACATAAATAGGACATGCTGGAGGAACATATTCCTAACCCAGAGGCTCCCTTCACTCTGTAATGAACTCACAGTACAGGTTAGGCAGAGTCCCTCATTGACTCTCTTCCATAGGAATCTGGATGAGTGGATGGAGATCATAGCTGTACCCCTGGTATCACTTCTATGTCACTGTTAGACAGAGGCACAGTATACTAACCTCGGAAAAGGGCATAGCAACATAAATTTTAATTGGGTGGCAAAAGACAAACACATTCTACTAGGCTTATCAATGCCCTAGGGCAAATAGCCTAGTATGAACCTATGAACCTATGTGTACTGCTATAGTACTTCTGCCATATGTTGCATGTGTGTGTGTTGTGGGGGATGCACAGGTAATGGCCAGATATTTCTGCACAGGCAACACGTCTGAAACACTCTGGGTGTTCATCCCTACATACTGTATGTGTGTTGCCATCCAACCCTGTGATGTGGACACACATTACTCAGCCTGGATATACATATCCCAACAACACCACAAGCACAGTACACTACCTTGCTATGTATGTTTGTAATTACACAGTTATTCACTAGTTAGGACTGTGATACTATCCATGCAGCCCACTGGGCCAGTGGAAGCCACAACACACACTGCTGGCCCCTTTGCAAAAGCTTACCACAGACATCCCACATAGTGCATGTAATGTGCACACACATATCTAACCCAGACCGTATGCACACCACTTATTTATCCTGTCCAGTGGACTACAGATACAGACACATTGTATAACAATAGCAGGAGGCTACTGCAGCACAGGGCAGATTCACATAAAGGCAAGGCATCTGTGGTCAGCAGTGGTAAGATGCTTCACATTCACCAAATGCACAGATATTGGCAACATTGTTGCAGACAGTTTAGGTGCAGGTACCCCCCCCCCCATTCTCCTACACAAGTGGAATTAGTTATCACAGATGGTGAGGGCCAACCTCAACATTGCAGAACACACAGCATCACTGTTACAAAATGGTATCCCTGGATGTGTGATACGTTCACCCCTAGAGGACATAGCACCACATTACAGACTGATATTAAACCCTGGCCATACTACAGGATATGTACCTGAACAGTGCCATACATACACAGTGGTCCCACACCAATGAGGAACTACTGCATCATATGCATAACTGGCCTTGTGTTCTAATCTATGGAAGTTTTAAGTATGGACGACATGTACAGCAATATTACATATTACATAGATCAGGACTATGTACACACAACCTTTCTCATGGACATACCTATAGATAGTGAACTATGATACATTTGGAGGTTTCACAGTAAACACAGTATTAACCTGCTACTTTGCATTACCTGTGTTTGTGTCAGCTGTTGCTGTGTCAGTGGTGCTACCTGCTGTTTGCTGCTGCTGCTGCTGGTTTTGTTGCTGGCTGTCTTTATATTTTTTTTCTCTCTCTGTCTCTCTCTCTCTCTTTCTCTGTCGGTTTTGTGCAATGAATGTATTGCATGTGTGGAGTGTGAGTACTGGATGCTTTTGTAGGTATCTGCATAGGTCCATGTGATGGCCTCTGCACCAGTTGTAAGGCCGCATTTGCTAATTGCATGCAGCCAGTTCTGTACTGATTGCATGTCTCACTGTGATTTCAGGACAGTGCTATAAAAGGGTATGTGAGATAGGCGTTGCCCTTTCTGATTGTAAGGGAGTGGACCATGCTGGTATGCTGTCGACAGTGTTCTGTGAGTGTGAAGGTTAGTACATCTCTCATGCTTCATGCTGTGTTGTAAATTCAGGTTGCTGCATTTCTCTCAGCTGTTCCCTGTAGTGAGTGTGTATGCATACTGACACCTACAACTATATTTCATATGTATTGAGATATATATATATATATATATATATATATATATATATATGTGTGTGTGTACATATACATACTTTCATATATGTACATTAGCTGACATTATTGGGTACAAGCTAACAATTAGCAGGGCTGTTTCTGTTAACACTAAACTAGTATGGGAATCCAGTAATTGGGACAGTAAAAGTCTGCCTGACATGCTTTGGGTAGTACACATCCTATATTGCCTTTATCTTCATTCCTACTATCACATGTTCTACTTATTTTAGAACTATATTCCTGTATGAGAGTCATGGCTTACTGGTAGGTCATACAGACTAGTGTTACAATGGTCTTGTGGTAGGACCTACTAGTATGCTTATATTTTGCTTTCAAATTGAGTACAGGGCCTATCACTCGAAGTGCTGGAGGCACCTTTAAGCAGTTAAAGGGGTTAGTACAGTAATTCGGGCATTAAACATCTACCTGACATGCTTTGGGTAGTACACATCCTATATTGCCTTTATAGTGATTCCTACTATTACATGTTATATTTATTTTAGCAGTATGCTCTTGTATGAAAGCCATGGCTTAGTGCTAGGTCATACAGACGAATGTTACTAGGGTCCTGGGTTCGAGACTGACAGTGGGCCTTTTTTTTTCTTTCAGGATGAGTACAGGACCTGTCAATCAAAGTGCTGAAGCCACCTTTAAGCAGTTAAAAGGGTTAGTAAGTCTCACAGGAGTCAGGCTGTGTTGCAGATTCTGGTTGCTGCATGTATCTTCACTGTCTCCTGTAGTGAGTGTGTATGAATACTGACACCTACCACTATATTTCATATGTATTAATATATATATATATATATATATATATATATATATATATATATATATATATATATATATATGTATGTATGTGTACATATACTTACCTTCATATATGTACATTACCTTACATTATTATGTACAAGCTAACAATTAGCAGGGCTGTTTCTGTTAACACTAAACTAGTATGGGAATCCAGTAATTTGGGCATTAAAAATCTACCTGACATGCTTTGGGTAGTACACATCCTATATTGCCTTTATATTGATTCCTACTATTACATGTTATATTGATTTTAGCACTACACTCTTGTATAAGAGTCATGGCTTAGTGGTAGGTCATACAGACTAGTGCTGCAAAGATCCTGCGTTCGAGACTGACAGTGGAAATTTATTTGTCTTTCGAAATGAGTACAGGACCTGTCAAAAGTGCCAAAGGCACTTTTTAGCACTTAAAACCAGGTCTGCGCTCGTTTGCGTGGAGCTCACGCATGTGCACTGGCGTTTAGCTCCGTGCACACAAGCGCACACCCACGCTATTTTCTTTGAAAGAAAAGAAAAAGGGGTGACAGGAAAGTGGTGAAAAAGGGGCCACAAAGAGGGTAAAACAGTAGGGAAACAAGCTTGGAATTTGCAGGAAGGATGTAGGTGAGGCCCATAGCTGCCCATGTCTTTCTCAGCAACAGCTGTGCATTTGTATGCAATTTGGTGTGACATTTGGAACCTTCCACCCCTGAGAGAGGTGTCCAGACAACATTAATACCTGTTGTACAGCCAATTGTAATTAACAGTTTTGATGTCCAGCGGACATGTGTGCAACATGGACAGCTATGTATGGGCATAATTTTTGTGGGTACAGAGTGCCCTTTTTTTTTATCAGGTGAGAGTGGTATGTCAGGTGACGTAGTCGGTATAGCTGGGGAGGTAGGTTGAGTAGGTTAACAGACAAGACAGACAAGATGCATACATGGGCGGTGTATGACACATGTGGGGTGGTTACACAATTGACGGGGATGGAGGTTGGGATATCCAGGGCACATGAGCCCACAGATGGCAACAGTGGAACTGATATCCCCACCCATAGGCAGTTGCCACTGTTCCTTCACAGCCCAGGACGGGGCTGTGCTGGGGGCTGTGCAGGTGGGACAACGGGCATGCCCGTAAGCTGTGCCACCCAGGCCTCGAGCTGGCGTAGGGGCCCAAGAACAGAGTCTTGGATCTCCCTTCGAACCACAGACCGGACACCTTGGAGGGTGAGTGGACGAGCTCCTCCGGCCATGCTTGCAGAGGGGGGACGGGCCCCATTCCCTGCAGCGCTTCCACCTGAAGGTGGCACAGGCCCACCGGAGGAGGGTCCAGCCTGGGCACTAGTGCCAGGTGCAGTCGCCAGCTGAGGTGGGAGAGATGGGTCCGCTGGGACCTGCCTTCCCAAGCGTTCTTGGTTTGTGAGTATGTTATGTTAGTTTGGGTTAGTGGCATATTATTCCATTCAAATTAGTTGTAACAGCATGCATTGGTATTCCCATTAAACAAACACCCAGATATTAACACCACTGAACAATGGGCATATCAATATCACATGCATTATTTGAACGGAAATACACAATCAAACAACATGCAGGGTTGATTAATGGCAACAGGCCATCAGGTTTGCAGGTATGAACAGGGCACATGCAACAACAGACATGCATATATTTTTGAAATAGGACAAATGTCCATGGTTAATGAAATGTTCACATAACAATATTTAGTGAGTGTTTTAATTTGCAATTATAGGGTGGGTGGAGAAAGAAAATGATGACACATTCATAAATTATACATTGATACACATTTGTAATAGGAACACAATTAACTTGTGGGTGATAGTTTCAAAATGATTTTTAATTGACTGTCATGCTAGACCTGTTACAGATACATCACTATCCTAGTTATTTTGAATTTGATCAGATACATCATCCTGCTACACTTTGATAACAGAGCAAGGGACAACTATGGATGTTTAGTATGTCAGACAATCATTCATTCTATCTGCGAATTGTTGACTGTCATCACCATATACAGATTTTGGCCTGAACATTCAAGATTCAGACACACTGACATCAGTTTGGGATGTTAAGTTTTAATTCCCACATGCATTTAGTTCTGTAGAACCACACTGATGCCTATATATTCAGGAGTTAATACTACTTTATTCATTGATACATGACCCTTTCTGTCACTCTCACACATCCTGCAATTTCACAGTTCAGGTAGGTACTTCTAGGCTTTGTTCACATATTAGACCTGTGGTGATTCCAACACTTTCCAGCAGCCTCACTTCTGTAATGATTCAGCATTTCAACAGGGGATATATCTCACATGTGATTACCTCAGATTCTGAAGCTGTACTCTTGAGACTACTGCAGGTTATACTACATTTAATTAATGGTGGGACATCTGTATTACAGCACTATTTATTTCTATCAATTATATTTCCAGTTACACTTGCATACTGATGAACTTATTGCAGCCATACCTGCAGACTTTCACTTGTTGCTTGCACATTATATTACTTTTAATCAATACACTGCAGTGTTCTGCTACATGCTACACTATAATATTTATTTACAAGTACTAGGTGGGGTTACTAACCTGCATGGTGGCGCAGCCGTGCCAGCCTGCGGTCATATGCCTGTCGATTCAAAGAGCGGACACCTGCAGCTGTAATACAAAACAAGTAATATTGGACTACACATCTCCATGGTATCAGCTAGTTGAATTCCTTACATACATAAGTAAAATGTAACTTACTCAGTAGTGGGGCGTTGGGCATATCCCGGGCCTCCTGGATCCATTGGGTCAACTGGTCTTCTTTACGTCGCTTCAGGTCCGCATGGTGGTGATGGACCTGCTCACCAGTACATGGAATCCCAGTAGCACTAGTGAGATCATGAGCCAACTGGTCCCATGCCTACGCCCTGTACGCTCCCCATGAGACCTGGCCCTGCATGAGTTGGGCCTCATGATGGTGAACTAGGAGCCAGAGCATGTATCTGGACTCCTCAACGCCCCACCGCTGTGCTCAAAAGCAACGTCCCTCCCCTACTCCACTCATTCTGCCTGCAGGTCTATTCTACAATCATTTATGCTGTGTATTCCCGCATATGGGGCTTATATATGACGATTTTCCCGCACATTTCTATGATTGGCCATTTTGGAATTGTATCTACTTCACAGAAACTGCTTTATCATGCTCCATTCTGGATTATATCCTATATATATGCTATTTCTGTATTGCAAAGTACTGCTGTCATGGCTTAGTGGTTTAGTACCTTGATTTTTAGTGCATGATATCCTGGGTTTGAATCTGACCACTGATTTTTAATTTTCATGACTGACTAGAAATGAGTTGAGGACCTGTCAATCAAACATGCCAAAAGCACTTTTAAGCACTTAAAACCAGGTCTGCGCTTGTTTGCATGGAGCTCACGCATGCACACCGGCGGTTAGCTTGTGGGCGCGGCGCGCATCTCCGCGCAAACGATGTGTGCTGGGATAAACCTTAATTGGCTAGTAACACACATGTTCAGCTAAGCACAGCTAGTTGCACACAGTTTGAGCCTATTAAACTGGTGCTTAGCTACGGGCAAGCAATTTGCAGCCTTTGAAACACTACTCAGCTACGGGCACTCTGTCTCACAGCAGCTTAGCTATCACTACATTTCTAAATATTTTTTTTATTGTATTACTTGAAATATATGCTCCATTTCATTCCATTTTAAAAAAGGAAATACTTTTACATTTGTACAGTACTGTCAGGGGCCTTTTTAGTGCTTATTTACAAAAAAAAAATAGGTTGTTGTGTGGGCTTGAACCTTGCCTGCCTGCTTTTAAGCCGACAACTCTACCGCTATGCTATTTCTTGTTGGCTTACTTTGCATATTTAGTTCTTATATCCTTTTCCACTGATTGCTAACTGCAGTTGCGCTAGTAGCACAACCCGCGCACACGAGTGCAAACAGTAGCAAACATTTACGGGGTTTAAAAAAAATAACACAGTTTTTATTTTCATTTTATAACATCTGTTCACTTTTTACATTGCTGGTCTGTGGGGGCATGTGTTGTGTAGTGTGTTTATTCACATTTCCATGGCCTCTCTCGTGGCTGTTTACTTTCAGCCATTCTAGACTTCCAGGGGCGTGTCCGCTTGCAGGGCTTAGCCTACGGACATGCCCCCTACTGTCTTACACGGACCGTGTAAGAGTTACGGTGTGATTCAGCATGCCTCATGCACCTCATGCATATGCATGACATGTTGACATCACACCGTTTAACTGCAGCCTCCGTGTAAGAGTTATAACTCTTACACGGAGGCTTCCTGAATTGTCTACACATGTTCACTTGTTGTCCAAGAACAAGTATGCAGTGGGTGATTGTGAAAATGTGTATCCTGTTTGTATGAATGAATGATGCACCTTCCTCAGCCTTTCTGCATTGAAATCAATCACTTGTATTAATTGTCAAACTTCACCAGAGTTAGGAATGGAGTCCTCAAATCTGACATGTACTCTTTGGCTTTCCGCCCTTAAGAGAGGTGAGCAGGCACTACTTTAACACTCATGTCTCCCCAGGACATCTTGGTCAGGGTTTTTTCTCTATTTAATGGAGCTTACTAGAGAAGAAATATTAAAATAGTGTTAATCCTAATGATTATTTTTTTTTTAGCATGAAGCAAAATGAAACCATATCTGGAACATAAAAACAATGTTTATAATAAATGTACACATTTTTTGTGAAACGTTTAACACTGAATATATTCCACATAATCCTGAAACAATCACTGTATTTCAAGAACAAATGTGATTTTTTTTCCCTTGATTGTTTTACAGCTACAAATAAAGGCACAATTGTTACCTGCAGGTCAATGCCTCTATTGTGAAACAAGGTCACTAAACAATTGCTGCATTCTTTTCTTTCTTCTACTAATAAAAACTAGATTAACTGATAGCAGACGCTATGGTAACACAAACTGGATTAGGTGTAAACAAATATTTTATGTGGATTTTGAGAACTTTGATTTTTTATTCCAAGTACAAAACTGAGGACTTTACATTGAGACTGGCCAATCTTTCCTTTTATGATTATATTTTAGTCAAAATACACATGCATATACTTAGAAAAAAAATCCTTCTGTTCTTTATGCTTGCATTCATAGAATTTCTTTGTCACACCCTTTTTTTTCTACCACTAATCTTAATGTGCCAAAATTATTGCTGTTTTAGCAGTACAATCCAATGTAGTAATTAAATAAGTTTTTTTTTTTTTTTTTTTTTTTTTTTAGTCAATGCTCTCTGTAGGCCTTGGAATTCAAACTAACACAGCAAGCCAGCCTTTTTTGGCAGAAGGTCAAGAAGCAAATGTCCTGCACTGTTATACCAAACAAACTTTTCTTGACAAAGACACATTACATTTGAGGAATTGAGATAACATGACAATTATTTGAAACATTTTCCATTGGATAGGAAACTAATTAAAGCATTCTCATTATATGTTCACTGTATAGAAGTGTTTCTCTTAACTGAGTAGTATCCAGCTTCAATATGCTTAATTTAATAAGATGTTTTAGGAAAGAAGTGCAAATACAGAATCAAATTTTGGTATGCATTAATAATGGCAAATTCATCAAAACGTTCTCTTAATTTGATGTCTAATTGTTCAGTTAATGTATCAAGATGCAAATTATTGTTCAAATTAAAAGATTATCAGCATGTCAAATAGTAAAAGACAAAACAACAAACATTAAAATGAGAAAATATCAGCATTTACAGCTAGAGTAAAATATTATGCACTTTTCTTCCCTAATATAATTATGCATGGGGTCACACACTGTGAAATTTCAAAAATAATATTCACTGTAATTTTTCCCTTCACCATTTTTTGTGATATAGTAAGTATTTCAGCTGCCATGAAAATGCATTTTAATTACATATAATGTTTTAAATTTTAAATATGGCTACTGAAATATTTCTACCATTTTACTTTCAAGGCTATTGTGGTTATAGTTGTGGTTGGCTAAGCCATAAATGGAGGCACACAACTGCACTTGCCAGCTAAGAAGGTAAAGACACAGGCAAATAATTACTCATTACAATTGTGATAATCAAGACATTTTTTTTTCAATATATATTTTAATTTTTAACTTATAAAATATCACAAAAAAACCCAACCAACTAAACAATTTATACAGATAATAAAGAAATTCTTGACAGAAGTTAAAGTTGACAGGGATATGTTAAGGTCATTAATGAGTAAGTATGGCCTCAGAGAGGAACAGGGAGGGATGCGTGGACTCCCTATCCCTGTGGATACTAAGGTATGCATAATCCTTACTATACTTGCCATGTGGACCTTCTACAGACAGACTAAGACATGATTGGTATTTCTCAGGTGTTTGCCTTAAGGATGCTTCATTATTTCCTTAATATACTCTTGGTACATGTGAATCAGTAGATCTATTTCCCAATGTTACATCAGGACTGAGCTTGAACCATGTGGTGCCATGTTTTCCATGTTTTTACTCATGCTGTAATTAGGGCCCCCTACAGTCCACAGGAGAAGTGGTACTGTAACAGGAAAGGGTACCATTCCATCAGTTGCCAGGTAGTGTGTGACACATGGGGATGCATCAGCAACATGTTGGCTTAGCATACTGGCAGTACCCATGATTCCTGTATTAGGCATATATTCTCAATTGACTGCCTCTTCCTGTATGGTAGAATACCCAACAGTCACGTTGTTGGTAAGCAGAAATTTTAATTTTAACCAAATGATTAGTTATTCTTGGTAAAATGTATTGCTTAATACTAAACTACTCTTTATTTAGTTTTGTCTCTCCCCCTTTCTCTTTTTTTTTCATTGTGCTTTCCAGGTGATGCAGGCTATCCCCAAAAACCCTGTCTCATCACTCTAGTGAGGAATCTGAAGGGAACAACTGAGGAAAGTTATAAGACTGCCCTGTCACAGACTCAAATAGTCATTGAGAGAGTCTTCGGCCTGCTTAAAGCCCATTTCCATTGCCTGGATGAGTCTGGGGTTGACCTTCAATATGACCCTGCTACTGCATGCAGAATGCTTGCCATAGATTGCATTCTGCACAACATAATGATGCACCATTCTGGTGGTGAACTGTCCCATGATGTTATTGCAGCTGCCAGTGCATGTTCTATGACAACTAGTAATTGTGTTTGGTGGCCAGCCTAGTGCAGTAGGAAGGGATCCCATGTGATAGGCCCATGCATGGTATAAGGCTGTGCAGATAAAGAGGTAGCTTCTAGTCCTCAGCTATGAACCATGACATTCAGGCTAGTGTTTCCTCATTATAAAAAACACATGGAGTATAACTGATGCATGCAGTGCTATGTGTGGGCTAAGCTGTGTGGTGCATGGTCTACTGTCATTGTTCATCAAACAGTCCCTCTTATCTTAATTGTTTTCTACAGTAGAGTTACTTGTGTGTGTGTGTGTGTGTGTGTGTGTGTGTGTGTGTGTGTGTGTGTGTATATATATATATATATATATATATTAAAAAAAAAATATATATATATATATATATATATATATATGATTCCCCTTCATAATATCGAATTACTGAATGCTCGAAATTCAGTAACTCGAAATTATAAAGTCGAACCAACAAAAACCCCGAAACCCACAAGCAAGAAAACAAAAAACCCCGAACATACAGAACGCATGTACCACACAACATGCAAACCATACAACCCACATAATATTAACTACAAGCCCTACATTACATGTATGGAGGGGGCAAGCCCCCCTGCACCCCCCACTTATATATTTTAACTCCGAGATTGCAGTAATACACAAAAAAAAAACACCACACAGACATCGCACACACACAAACACATCACACATACATAGACACATCCAACACTCACACTCATACTCCCACCTCCCTACCCTAACCCACATGCACAACTTACAAAACACACATACACTCCCTTACCTTCACTTCCGTAAAACATCCCAACTCACACACTTCCCGTCCTGTAGCTGACATGCATAAGTGCAAATTTGAGATATTTGAATTTGCGCTTATGCAGATTCACGCTTCTGCATTTTCGACTTTACAGTCTCTAGTTACTGAATTTCGAGCATTCAGTAATTAGGGATTGTGAAGGGGAACTATATATATATATATATATATATATATATATATATATATATATATATATATATGTGTGTGTGTATATATATATATATATATATATGTATATATATATATATATATATATATATATATATATATATATATATATATATATATATTTGCTGTTTATAGTATTTATGCCTGACTGCTCATTGAGACCTATACAGTGGTTAGAACTGTCATCCCATAACGGAGGAATACATTTTCCATTGTTTTGTTGAATGCCTTTTGTTTATGGGGTAGGTGTATTCATTAAATATGTTTTGCTTCTGATGTAAAATTCAGTAATGTGACCTAGTCCTTTGTATTGCAGTACTTGACTGAATTGATGTACTGTTGCTCTATTCCAAGTTACATTTTTCATGAGTTGATTCCTGAAAAGGAAAGAAAAATGTATGACATCTTTTTAATAAGTAATTATTTTTGTAGTAAGGTACTAAACAGCAGATTATTTTTGTCTTAGACACCAACTCTTACATCATCAGAATTAGTTGCAATAATCAGTTCTGCAGTGCTGAGGGTGAAATGGCTACAGTGCTAGTGTAGGTGGCAGGATGACTGCAGGATGACTGTCACTCCTATAATCTTCTTTCCCTGTATTTTAGAGTGCTAAGAGTTTATATTACTTCCTCCCTGCCCTCATTTTCATGTTTTATTTTTTTGTAATGTATCATTTGTGTAACTGTCAGCATTAGCATTAGTCAACTTACGCTCATAATGAATGAGCCCTTAATGGTGTTGTTAGAAAAATATGTAATAGTAATATGCATGCTTAGTGCATTTAGTGCATTCGAGATTTAAAAGGGTTAATACATTTATTCTTTTCACACTGCATGAATCTGCACAGCCATTAGAAACTAAACAAGAAGCTTTCTATTTTCTGCTAATGTCAGCAAATAACAAAAGAAGTAATTCATTTCTGCTAATGTCATGAAAATTAACAAAGGGATATTGATTTCTGCTTATGCCATGAGAAAACATGCAGCTGCCAGAAGCTATTGATAAAGAAAACAATAGATGCTTGAAAGTTTAAACCGTAGTCAGCATTACTTGTACTAAAGCTAGAAATGTACCTTGAATCTAGGTAAAATGTAACGCATGTCTTAGAACAGTACAATAGAAGAACTGAAATGCTGAAATGGACTAACATAAACCCAAGGCCAGGTTGTTTTTCTCAAGATGTTTTGCAGAATGACAGATATTTTTAAACTTGGTCAGCAATAAGTCTAGCAACATGTTCTGTAGAACATACAGAAAGCTGTGTCTATCTACGTCAGCAATAAAATGTAACATTTTCTGTGTGACAGGAAGAGAACTGTATAAGTATAACCTACTAATCATTAATCATTCAGACAAACCTTGTGCATACATGCTTTGTCTCCTTGCTGCAAGTAATAAAGGGTGCCTTGCTTGAACCTAACGTGAATTGGTATTTGAAGTTTTTTCTTTTGACAGACTGGTCCTTTGGACCGGAATCCTCTCTTCACCTCGGATCAGATGAGCCAGGTGGTTGAAACCATACGGGGAAGAAACCAAATCGGTTCTTCTTATCTGAAGAGCTCTCTGACTGAATTGTCGTTCAAAAGAGGCCAGCCACTTTCTGATCTGCGACTGAAGGATGGGTCTCCGCAAATTGGTGATCAATCATGTGGGCTCAGGTAAGGGGAATCTACTTTTTCTGTTTTCTGTTTTAGCCCAGGGACTAGATATGTATTGTTTTTGTTAGACCTTATTTTTCTTACAAGTCAGGGACAAAAAAAATTACTGTCTTGTCATAGATCAGGAGAAACAGAATAAGTAGGCAGTCATTCTGAAGAGACTATAACAAAATCCGTGGTACCACGTTAAAGATAAGAGAAGTTACGTAACAATCAAAGGGTAGAACAAAATGGGTAATAATTGCACAAAAAGACCCCAAAATCTGCCGTTAACAGAAGACGCAAAATACATGCAATTGCAGTGCGCCGACCATATTAAATATTATTCAAAATGGGTTAATAAGTACGAATTTGATGGAAAATTAGAAAAATCCTCGCTTATCAAACTTATTAAATAGCTCAAAACCGATTCCAAAGGTCGGGTAAAAAAGCAACATAAATTAGGAATTCCTCAGGCACACAGGTGGATTGAGGAAGTAAACCGTAGGGAACAAAACAAAAATTCAAAAGCAATGTTTTTAGATAAGGAGGATAATAACTTAGTAATAGCATCAGCACCTCCGCCTCCCTTACCGGAATATGAAGCAAGTGAACAGGTTAGTCCACCCCCACAATATCCTGTGGTCACTGAAGATAGAGATATTATGAAAATAAAACCGTTTATTAGAGATCCCATCGAGACCAGGTCTCGAACAAAGGCAGGTAACTCAAATAAAGGCATCGAGTTATGGCAAATGGTTAAGAATTCACGATCTATAAGTGAAGAAGAAGAAATATGCCCACTTATAGAAGTACCCAACCCTCAGGCAGGTCAGGACAATCAGGACCCAACTATTTTAGTGTATAGACCTTGGACTCCGGAAGACATCCGGAAAGCCACTGAGGGAAACCCCCATCCAAAGGCTAATTTTAGAAAATTCTCTGAAGACTTACAAGGAATGAGGCTGTGTTATAACTTGAATGGGGAAGAGGTAGAAAAGGTAGTTAGACAAATTGTAGGGCCAGATTGGTATATGATTAGTGGGAACTGGAATCCCCGTGACGCTGCACAAAGACCCCTCCCACATAGCAGTGCAGAATTAGACACCAGAGTAAAAGGTCTTACAGACAGCATCTCTAAAAAATGGAAACCTAGGGCAGACTGAACTTGCATTAATCGATGCATCCAACAAGAAGGTGAAACTATTGACCGGTATTATGCCAGACTATTAGAATGTTTTAATAACCACTGTGGAATGCAGATTCCTGAAGATCAAACACAAAATTCCCCATATGAACAGCATTTAAAGAATGCATTTTTAAAGGGCAGTATTGCACCTATAAACAGTTTTATTACAAAACACATGGTAGATCGTGCAAGCAGGTTACAGTCATTACTTGAATATGCTAAGCATGCCGAAAGGCATTTTAATAGCAAAAAGAAAAAGAAAGCTCAAATATTTTCTGTAGAAGATGGAGCAGAAGTTTATGTAGTACAGTCCGGGATAAAGGGCAAGAAAAATGCACAGGGAAACAAACAATCTGATCAATGATCAGAGGACTTTGAAGGGCGAAAGAAAAGGGGAGAATGTTTTAAATGCAGTAAAAAGGGACATTTGGCAAGGGATTGCAAGGAAAAATAAGAAGGCAACAACGGAAGACAAGGAGGGTGAGGACTGACTATATGGTAGTCAGGAATCACTAGAAGGGGCTAGTGGAGAAGGGACAAATGAGCATGTGATAGAGGGAGTAGAGGAAGTGCAGGAAGTAAGTGACAATGAAGAAGATGAAATATTAGACCTAGCTTTATTGAGCTTGGAGCTCTATTTAGCAGACACAAAACCAGAAGTTACACTCTTGGTAGAAGGGAGGGAAGTCAAATTCTTGTGTGACACAGGAGCATCACGAACCCTGATAAATCCCTCCAAACTGCCAGAAAACACAGAGTCACCTGATTACATACTAGTCAAAACAGCTAACGGACAGCTGTATCAGGAGCCTGTCTCCTGTGACATTGCAATAACTGATCCAGTTTCAGGATTGACACAAAAAAGCAAAATTGTTCTTTCTGCAAAATGCCCAGTAAACCTCTTGGGCAGAGACCTCATGCAGCTATTTGGTATAGCAGTAGTCCCAACCATGCAGAGTATGGAGGCACAGTGACAAACTGATACCTTTGCAGTGCAATCGGAGGGTGAAATGTTTTATTGGCACAGCCAGGACTTGGTTACGACTAGTCCAGGGACTGTAACCGAAGAGTTAATGAATGTAGCCATCAGCAAGTTCCCCTCCCTTGACATTGATAAGCAGCAACTGTTGCACTGTACCCTGTATTATTGTAATACACCAGGACCTGATAAGGAATATGAGCAAGAATTGTTTAAGAATCATGCAAACAGATTGATATTGCGTAACCTGTACTGGGACACAGATGGGAACAGTGTTGCCAGCTGTTCATTGCCCCAGGAGTTCTTTGCACTTTATAAATCTAATCAATTACCACATGTTAGCTTAACCAAAAACAGAAATATAGAATGAGCAGACCTAGGAGAAAAAGTCACGAGATGGGAGAAACAGACAGAACTAGAACTATCAGAACAGGGAACACAAATACAGAAGTTAAAGTGGATAACTTAGACCAACCCAGCTGTGCACTTACAGTCTGGTGAGGACAGCTGATTGACACTCCTGTTAAAGGAGGAAGAAAATGCCTTGCAAAATATACCAGAGACTCTCTGGTTAACAGGAAAGTCAGATGTAGGACTTATTTGTACAGCAGGACCAGTTACTATCACGCCAAAGTCAGCATTCAGACCACAAAAAAGACAGTATCCCTTAAGAAAAGATGCAGAGGCAGGGATAAAGCTTATTATAGCAGCCTTACTTAAAGGAGGGATACTAGTAGAATCTCTTGATTCACCATGTAACACACCCTTGTTTCCAGTCAAAAAAGCAAATGGAGAATGGCGTATGGTCCATGATTTACAAGCTGTAAATGACGCAGTAATACCAAGGGCACCCACAGTGTCAGACCCAAACACCCTGTTGAATGATTTAAAACCTCAACAGAAGTATTTTTCTATGGTAGACATTAGCAATGCATTCTTTTTGATACCGATACACCCTGACAGCCAGTATTGGTTTGCATTCACATTTCAGGGGAAAAGGTATACATATACACGTCTACCACAGGGATATTGTGAAAGTCCAACAATATTCTCACAAGAAATGGCAAGCAACTTGGCGGGATTCACCCCACCAAGAGGCAGTCAGATTTTACTTTATGTTCATGACATCTTGCTGGCAGTCCCCACCCAGCAGTATTGTAGAGAAGACACCGTAGCACTTCTACAATTTTTAGCCACTGAAGGACATAAGGTAAATAAAAGTAAACTGCAGCTTTGGAAAAAACAAGCCAAATACCTAGGATATGCAATATCCAAGGAAGGCAGAACATTAGATGAGGACAGAAAGATAGCAATTTTGCAAGCACCAAAACCCACTACCAAGAAGGAAATGATGTCCTTCCTGGGTACAACTAATTTTTGCTCTAGCTGGATTCCAAACTATGCTTTGGAATCTGCACCTCTGACTGACCTTATATTTAAGAAGCCTATGGCAGCGTGAGATTTATTGCAATGGACACCAGAAGCAGAATCTTCTTTCTGCAAACTGAAGCAGTTAATAGCATCCTCATTAGTTCTGGGATTGCCAAACTATCATAAACGTTTTTTCCAAACTGTAGATTGTAAGCAGGGTTACATGACATCAGTATTAACACAGCAGCATGTGGATAAGCAATGCCCCATTGTTTACTATTCATCACAACTAGACCCAGTGGCACGATCCTTACCCCACTGTGTACAAGCAGTAGTTGCAGCTGCAATGGCAGTATAGGCTTTGGCCTCAGTAGTCTTATTCCACCCTCTCACTTTTAGAGTGCCTCATGCAGTCACGATTATTTCACTACAAGAAAAGGTGGCATATCTTTCCCCTGCTAGGCATCTTTCCTGTATGACTATATTGTTGAGCCAACCTCACACGACAATTGAACAATGCCAACTTTAAACCCTTCTACTCTGCTCCCGACCCCTGCAGATGGCACACCGCACCGCTGCCTGCAGGTGATTGAGCAAAAGATACTACCTAGAAAAGATCTCACGGATGTCCCCTTGGATGATGCCGAGGTGACATACTACATGGATGGCTCGTGCAATATGGGTCCTGCAGAACAGAGCCTAGTAGGATATGCAGTAGTTTATGATACTGATATTATAGAAACAAAACCATTACCACACAACTTATCTGCACAGGCAGTAGAATTGATTGCCTTAACACGGGCATGTACCTTAGCAAAGGGTAAATGTGCAAACATTTTTACTGATAGCCAGTATGCTTTTTCTACTGTACATGTTTTTGCGCAACAGTGGAAAAACCGAGGAATGATAACATCTACTGGCAAACCTATAAATCATGCACAGTTTATCTTAGATCTTTTAGAATCTATTCAGTTACCTCAGAAAGTAGCCATTTGTAAATGCACAGCTCACACCAAGCAACAAGGTAGGATTTCAAAAGGTAATGCGAGACCTGATACAGCTGAAAAACAAGCAGCCACAGAAGTATTTCTTTTAAATGAGGAATTACAACCCTCTGAGATTTTAGACTTAGAAATGTTAAAGACAATGCAGACACTCACTAAGCAAGCTGAAAAACAACGATGGGTAAAACAAGGAGCAATTCTCAAAAAGGGGCTGTACATCTCTAGAGAAAGGAAACCAATACTACCATCTAATTTGTTTAGATATGCAGCTTTGTTGAGCCATGGGCAGTGCCATGTCTCAACAGGGGGGATGGTACAGCTGGTGAACCAGGTGTTCACAACGTACAGATTTACAAACTACTCTAAAAAATTTTGTTTGACGTGTCAGATTTGTAACAAACATCATGCACACAGGGTGATAAAGCCCAAGCAAGGGAGTTTCCCCTACACCACCATATCCGTGTCACACTATCTGTATGGATTTCATAGAATTGAACAAATGTGAAAATAAGAAGTATTGTCTTGTCGTTGTAGATATGTTTTCCAGATGGATGGAAGCCTTTCCAACCAAAAATCCAGATGCAGCCATGGTGGCAAAAGTACTTGTCAAAGAAATCATCCCTAGATTCGGCATTCTGGAAAGGATCTACAGTGACAATGGTACACACTTTGTAAACCAAACCATACAGCAGTTAAGTAAGCATTTTGGTATTTCTTTAAAAAATCATTGTGCATACCATCCACAATCTGCAGGGCTAGTTAAAAGGCATAATGGTATATTAAAAAAACAAATTGAGAAAATTGATAGCTGAGACAGGGAAAAATTGGATATACTGTTTACCCCTGGCACTGTTGAGCAGGAGAACTGTCCCTACAGTAAAAGGATTGACTCCTTTTGAAAAGTTATTTGGAAGGCTTACTATATACCCCAGTGGAAACTTCTCATGTCATCAGACCAGATAGCTGATTTTACACTAGCTGAATATATGAAGAAAGTCATGAATTCTAAACATCTGTTGCAGTCAAATTCTGTTTCAGATAGAAAGAAAACCGAGACATCCGAAGTGGCCGTGACACCCGGGGACTGGGTGTGGATAAAAGTTGTCAAGAAGAAGAATTGGTCATCGCCAAGGTGGGAAAGTCCCTACCAGGTGCTTCTTTTGACACCCACTGCAGTCAAGATAGCAGACCGAGCTTCGTGGATCCACCTGATGCACTGCAAACTTGTTAAGAACTTTGAACGGGACAAAAATCTTACCTCTCCATCGGGGCCCTCAGCACAAAGTCTAGCTACAAAGGGGGGTCAGATCAATAGGACTGATCCATCTCAACCCCAGTGAAGAAACCATCAGTGCTGAAGGTCCTATTATGGCAGAGAGTAAGAACACATGTCTGAAATAAAGATGACAAAATCCAATAAGATCCAAATGTACCTATTCGGAAGAGTCAGAGAAAACAGGAATGCAGAACAACCGTTTCCTCGGAAGTATTGCATAACCATCCTGTTGACTGTACTAGTGGCAATAATCTTTTTGTTGTGGCCATACCTTTTCTCAGCCACACAAACTGGACTGATCAAGCGTGCAGAGTTCTATGCAGAGTGGCACCCAAACTTCAGCACTTACCAGGCAATCAAATATATGTATGCTGAGACCTTCAATGTTTCAAATTGCTGGATTTGCACAACTTTGCCAACAGCATACGGAGGGTTGTTGTTAACTTCAGTCCCCCTAGGAGCCAACAAGACCTGGGAAAACTTAGTCTATGATACATCAGATGTCACATCACAAGATAAAGTAGCATTGCACTTGTCTGTTCGACAGAAGGGGACTGTGTGTTTTTACAAAAATGATACAGTTCAGGTGGGTTGGAGCAATTGCAATGTGACTGTTCCCTATAGATGCTAAAATAAGACTGATAACACAGGATCCTATTGCAACACGAGCTATGATTCATTTGTTGAACTGATGCATAGGACAACTGATGAAGTAAAACATAATGCTGACCTTTGTAGACAACTGTCTATGATAGACAAAAAAATGTTTCATCCAAGCCAGGATATAGTAAAGTTACTACCAAAGTAGAAGACTGTTATTTTGTATGTGGTAGGAAAGCATACAAGTGGTTACCTGAGAATTGGTCCAGCAGTTGTTATTTGGGGTACCTGGTTCCGGCCATATGACACACAGCAGTTTTACATCAAGGGAAAATTCGGAATGTTCGACGAGAAATCAAGAAGCCTGTCAATCCAGTGGGGAAAATTAAGCAGGCTGGAAAAACCATCATGCTGTGGGCTTAGGGAACAATGGACTGTCACATATGGACTAGGGTGATACCATCATCTCGTGGGCAGGTGTACTGCCAGCATATGGAGTAACAAAATCAATCTGGGAACTGAGAAAATTGTCTAAACTTCTCAAAATAATGAGCAATGCATCCTTTTCTGCCCTAGAATTGGTGACTGATGAACTGACTGCCATGAGAACTGTAGTGCTTCAAAACCGCATGGCTCTCGACTTCACCCTAGCGGTGAGAGGAGGTATGTGCACTTTAATCCAGGAGGAGTGCTGTTCGTATATTCCTGACCATAAACACGAAATAGACAATCATCTTAAGGTAATTCAGCAGGTGTCAGCTTTGACCAAACTAGGACCAAATCCATTGAAGGACTTTTTCCAGAGATTGTTTGGAGGGTGGGGCAGTATCCTGATGAACATCCTGATTGCCATCTGTGTAGGAATGATCCTACTGGTGGTATGTGTGTGCTGCTGCATCCCCTGCATGAAAAGACTGATTAAAGACTTGATAGACATGTCAGTTTCAGAAACCTTATACCAACGTGCTGAACTTGAAGAATTGTTAAAAATCTGAAAATGCTTTCATAAGTTTAAACCGAATGACTCTCTTAACTGCAAATCCTGAGTAGGAAGAGGTTAGGGGATTATCTTGAAAGTAGAATAAAAGTATTAAAAGGGGGGAAATGTTAGAAAAATATATAATAGTAATATGCATGCTTAGTGCATTTAGTGCATTTGAGATTTAAAAGGGTTAATACATTTATTCTGTTCACACTGCATGAATATGCACAGCCATTAGATACTTAACAAGATGCATTCTATTTTCTGCTAATGTCAGCAAATAATAAAAGAAGTAATTCATTTCTGCTAATGTCATGAAAATTAACAAAGGGATATTGATTTCTGCTTATGCCATGAGAAAACAGGCAGCTGCTAGAAGCTATTGATAAAGACAACAATAGATGCTTGAAAGTTTAAACCGTAGTCAGCATTACTTGTACTAAAGCTAGAAATGTACCTTGAATCTAGGTAAAATGTAACACATGTATTAGAACAGTACAATAGAAGAACTGAAATGCTGAAATGGACTAACATAAACCCAAGGCCAGGTTGTTTTTCTCAAGATGTTTTGCAGAATGACAGATATTTTTAAACTTGGTCAGCAATAAGTCTAGCAACATTTTCTGTAGAACATACAGAAAGCTGAGTCTAACTACGTCAGCAATAGAATGTAACATTTTCTGTGTGACAGGAAGAGAACTGCATAAGTATAACCTACTAATCATTAATCATTCAGACAAACCTTGTGCATACATGCTTTGTCTCCTTGCTGCAAGTAATAAAGGGTGCCTTACTTGAACCTAACGTGAATTGGTCTTTGAAGTTTTTTCCTTTGACAGGTGTTAAACATTGTACTGCAACCTTTCTTTCCACATTGACCTTTTTATTTGCATTGTAAGCAGTACCATGAGTCAACTAAAACATGTGTAGTTAAAAAGCCTGTTAGTATGGAAGCACATTTTTCTTTCCCACCAACATATCCTGCTTGGCAAACACACACACACACACACACACACACACACACACACACACACACACACACACACACACACACACACACACACACACACATACATACACACACACACACACACACACACACACACACACACACACACACAGACACACACACATATCTATCTATCTATCTATCTATCTATCTATCTATCTATCTATCTATCTATCTATCTATCTGTCTATCTATCTATCGATATGTTTACTTACATTCACTTTTTTCTTAAACAGTGACAGTGTACTGAAATGCATGCTGTTTAACTGGGAAATGTCATGCAGTTATTACCTACAATGGTCAAAGTCAAATGTGTCACGCACAATATCTGTTATAGACAGAGTGTGTGATGGTGCCAGTGATTGTGAAGAAGTGCAGGTATGTACACTTGATGCTGAATTGCTGATGTGACATGACCTATTGGATGCAAATGATCATAATGACACAGATCTGACAGTGCTGTGTGACTGAGACCTTGAATGAAAGGTTCTGCTATTTGTAGATGAACACGGATGAGGCCTGTGTGAATTCTCTTGTGTTAGTTCTGCCCTACTGTTTCCATTACTCTACGGAGAAGCAGTAGTACTGACATATGAAATGACCCTACTTGTCCATATAGTACCACACCCTGTTCCCTGTCCACAACTTACTCCTAATTGAGATTAGCAGTCAGTCCCGACTAGTGAACACATAGAGGCAGAAAGAGCTATTGTGAATGTGACTATGGTGATATTCCTACTCTGTACCATTTTCATGTAGCACTGAAAATCCTCACTTATGCTCTGCAATACTCTAATCATTTTTACCTGACTCTCTGTGTCAGTGGACTGAGCCTGAACAATGTCCTGGTACATCTACTGCTGGGCAGCCAATGCTTTGTGTGTTTCTGGAGGTTGCTGTGACATGTACTTGAAGTTGGGATCCTTTTCCCTAGGTGTTACAATGAACACATTCTGGCACCTTGGCTCAAAAGTCTTCAAAGGAGTAAACACTCAGTAAAACACAGTAAATATATATACACACTTCAATAAAACATTTAACATAATAAAACACCTTTGAAGACTTTTGAGCTGAGGCACCAGAGTTTTTATTGTATTAAAGTATTTTCTTGGATCTGTGGCAGTGTTTTTTTTTTTCTTTTGTTTTCTTTTGTGGTTTAATGTTACAGTGAC
>NC_056732.1:496659236-496660572 GCF_019279795.1 Protopterus annectens
GACAGCTAACACGTCTCTTTACACGGACTGGGTGTGGAAATGCTCAATACCTCATTTGCAGCTCAAAGATATGCAAATGAGGTATTTGAGCGATCCAAGAAGCCTAAACCAGTCCGTGTAACGGACGTGTTAGCTGCAGAAATGTACTCAGCTGACAACTGAGTACATTTCTGCAAAATTGACAACGGAGCTATGTCAGCTCCAAATAAAGGGTGCATATGTTTCATTTAGCATGCCAATGGCCAAATATGTGGCCATTGGCATGAAAAAGTGTTGCAAAAGTATTTTAAATACCTTTTTTTTTCCATGGGATTTTCATGTGTAACTGCAGCGCACAGCCGCGCAAACGGGGTGCGCTGCCTAAAACTGAAAACCGAAGCTTATAAGCCCACAATTGTGGGATTTATGTATTACATGGAATGACAATGGAGGGACTAGCAGACCAAAAACAATATGGCCTCCGTGTAGTGGTTGTCAAGGGGGGGAAGCTCCGTGTAAGACATGTAACTAAGCATTACTAGGCAATCCAATGTAAATGAGGGTTACAATACTGAATCACACTGCCACATAGGTAATGAGCACTTTCTGAGTAGTGTAAGAGTTACAGAAGGGGGAGGAACAGAGTAAGAGGTAGGTGACATCACGGGGGGAATGATAGAAATAAATGTATAAGATTGGAGGGCAATGTAACGTGACAAATGACAGACAGACATCAGGGAGAGAGGTGTGTCCCAACAGAACACTAGGAAAGTCAAGAAATAGAGGGTGCACACTATCCCTACACTCAAACTTTCTTGATATACGTTCATGCGCGCGTGTGCGTGCGTGTAAGGCAGGTTCAACATGTGGGAGCGTGTTGCAAACCATTTACAACGGTTTGCGCGGGCGTGCACGTGTGTAAGGCAGTGTGCACGCGTTTTACCATGAATCAGCCAAGTTCACACCGTGTAAGGCTGTGTGCATGCATCTAACACCGTGTAAGGATGTGTGCGCGTGTTTAAGCAACTGTGAGCGTGCTTAAACTGGTGTGCACATTGCTCCGCCTGAGGAAACAGAGAGGAAAAAGGAAACAACCAGATTACAAGGAAGCTGCCAGTGGATACTGCTGGAGTTAATTGGTGATAACAATTGGAAGCAGGCAATTACACAGGCAAACTAGAAGCCCAACCAAGCACTTAAAACACTGCAAACAGCAGTGCAGGGTGTTTCTCACAAGAGATACTGCCAGAAAGTAAGCTATCAGAATTGAAAACTGAAAAAAGCTGAAGTCAGAGCAGAAATGTTAGGGGATGCCATAGCTGTGATAATCAGGCATAGGCAAATTGCTGAGGGTGGC